>NW_024715834.1:0-20329 GCF_018991925.1 Homarus americanus | reverse complement strand
TCATGGGTGATATGATATTATGATGTATTCTGAAAAAAATGTAAAAGACGTAAGTTTCTGTGAAAAATAATTAAATCTAAAGTTACTCAAAACAACAGTAACGATTTAAACTATACAGAAGAGAGGAAAACAAATACCAGTAATAAGTACAAGTAATAAATAACTAAATAAACCCTGGAACTAAATATATATATTTTGAAATTCTTTGTCTTTTATACTATAGACTAACTGCAGTATATACTTATAACATTTACTCAAGAAATATTAATGGTTGCCCCTCGTGTACGAGGATGGGCCGGCCCAAGGCGTGAATTTGTTTAACGTGTAGAAGCTATAGTCAACACAACTACCACACCCTAAGTTAACGAGTTGCATGACCTAGTGTCAAGGAATAATCCGAGAAGGCCGGACAACTCGCCAACTGCACTGGCTAACCATTATCCCGATCACAATCCACTAATCGATTAACATCCAGGTCGCTAATTACTGCTGGGTCGACAGAGACAAATGACGTATTAAAAAAAAAAAAAATAATAAAAAAAAAACAGTCCTACTCTGCTTGGGAATCGAACTCGGGTCGACTCGCATTAAAAGCCGAGTATGCTGACCATTACACCACGTATCACCAAAATAATTTTTTGTTTTTTTTTTCTTGCTGGTCAAGCCCCGACCAGAGGTTAGCTAGATCCCCGGACAACTCTTTCGGAGATTGACCAGCACGTCGTATTTGTATTATTATCTTGACCTAATTATATGTTACAAAGTCACTTGTGTGTTTTTCAGTGTTGTTTTTAATAATATTTACTTATTGTAATTTAATGTCAACAAATAATTGACTAAAATAATATGAAAACAAACAAATATAAACGGAATATATACTATATGTTACACTAAATATGCATAATTGACGATTAGTGATAAATTCTAGGTATTTCTCTTTTTGGGAAACTTTTCACCGGCCATAAACGATCCTGTAGATCATAAATGTACAAATAAATGAATACCTTCATACAAAATGTAACCTGACCTGACCAAACCTAACCTAACCTATTTAAAGTATAAATTAAACATCATATGGCAGTAAGCAAGGGCTGAAAAGAAATATACAAAATCTTACAATATACGAATTAATATTAAGTTGTAGTAGTAGGGTGTGTCATACGGAAGCGAATTTTTTTTTTTTAGTTTGAAAAATCGGCCCATGGTATTAATGATGTAGTTCCATGTGCAGAATCATGTGATATCTTCAGATTTGGAAAGTTTTCATTTTTTGCTAGGTAAATTTTAACTTTAAATCTTATGAAAATTCAGTATTCCCACCCGTTTACCAACACCACTAAATAGCTTATTTAAAGTAAAGTAAATGTATCAGGTTAATTTATTAGGATGGAAATGATCCAGAATAGTGAAACGAATGATCTTGACACATTTATTAAATTTAATATTCCTTTAGAAAACAAAATCATCAAATACAAAAACCGGTTTTACTACTACGACCCGGTGTTGCTGCACACCATAGAGAACATGTCTTTCTTGCTTCTGTTTCTACTCATCACCTCCCTGCTGACCACCTGAGCTCGGATGTAGCCTTCCCTCCTCTCCTGGCTGTACACGTGACTGCTGGCCTCGCTCACTTGCTGTACACAACGCTCTATACTCTGGGTGTGCGAGGGCCAGGCAGGGACATGCATGGGGTTGTCCATGAAAGCTCTGACTTGAACATTGGTGAGGCTGCAGGTAAGAGGGGGCTCACTGCCAGCCTGGATGTTATCCAAATCTATGAGATCAGTGAGGGTCTTGGCACCTAGATTGACTTCAGGAGTCTTCCTGACCCTGAAGGAATCGTCACCAGCTGATTTGTCATGCCCAGATCCTCTCATAAGTTTCATATCCAAGATCTTTTTGACTGCCACTCTTCTCTCCTCCTCATCCTTACTGCAGAGCATTGCCTGCAGAACTGTCTCGGGATGAGCATACCAGGAAGATCTCCTCACAGTCTGCTCCGCAATCTGAACAACCTTCCTTGGCTGACTCCTCAGGAGCTCAAGCTGGAAGAGAACATGCCTCGGACCTTCGGAGAACGATGACTTGACCTTGGTGTTGAACCAATTTGGCAAGTAGACACTCACGATGAATTGGACAATAAGTCTCAGGTTGTGAAGCTGGTTCCCTTTCAGTTTATGATGAGCGACCCAAATTCTGCAGAACCTGAGAGCCGTTGTGAGCCACCTAGAATGTGAGACTGGACCTATCTGCAGGTAAGCAAGTCTATCAGGCATGACCCCAGTTTTGATGGCACTGCAAATCATGTAACCATAGTACTGGTCAGTACTCAGGTCGTCAATGACAGTATGTGCAAGCTCAACGAGTGGAGGGCCAACTGTGATTTTTTTCAAAGCTCGGATTTATTTCTAACCCAGTGGCAGAGTCCAGCATCTTGCCAAGAGGACCAGACCATCTGTTGTTTGAAAGAGTCTTGCCATCCAGCTCCTGGATCAGATGTCTGAGTGGCAACTCGTTGGTGTGGAGGTCACAAACAATCCAGACCAGCTTCCTCCCAATCTTCCGCTCTATCCACTGTATGACCCCCCTTGCCACCCTGTGTTCGTGTTGGTGCTGTCCCCTCCAATGGCCTGCAGGGTCTGGTCTACGTTCCTCTCTCTGAGCCAGTCCACAATGTTATCTGCCACTATCTCAGCTGGTTTCCTGATGTCATCTTCTTGGAGGAAAATGCCACAAAATACTCTCCTGGTTCACTGCAGCAGAGAAGTGTTCCTCCTCTCACTACGGCAGGAACAATCCTTGTCAGAATTCCAACTTTCACAAATACTTTAGTGTCATCCCTTCTCCCATCAAAGAACAAACACTGATTCCATTTTCTCTTATCCCTTATCAAACTCCTCTTCTAGGTTACTGACAAGTTTCTCCTGAGCTCTCCTTACTTTGTTATGATATATCACCAGGTGAACATCATCAGGTGTTATCAAACCACCGTCAATCCAGGCAGCTGTTGCTATCTCTGCAGTTTCTCTGAGACCAGTGTGGTGTCGCATGCTGGCCAGAGCTATGCTCGGGATATCTTTCCAATTTCGAATCTTATGCCTGGAAGGTTTGGGATCATTATTTTCTGGGTTAGGGACAAAGTCACCATTCTCCTGGTCAGCACTCGGATCAGCCATGGGGAAGTCATTAAACTCTGAATCAGCTTGACTCCAATCATCGGCCTTTTTTACCTCACTCTGGGCCTTCTCAAGTCTCTTTTCCTCGGCAACTCTTCTCTTCTGCCTCTCTGTGGCAGCCTCCTGTCTCTTGGACTCCGGAATATCTTGGCTAGAAATCATGAGAGCCCCTATACTGCCAGTCTTCTCTCTCTGTGCTTTGACAAATGCCAGTTCGATCATAGGAATCTTCAGTTCACGCTTGCAAATACAGGAGATGTGGGCCTCGGATTTACAGTCACGATCGCATCCAAACTCAGGACAGAGAACAATTGGGCACTTGCAAGTAATTATGTCAAATAACTGGTCCAGTTGCTTGGCAAAGCTGTCCTTAACTGCAAGTTTTCCTCTCCCAAGAGAGATATCTCTTGCCTTTTCCCAACTGGCTAGCAGTCTCTCACTAATCTTCTTCTGACTTGTTATGACTGGAGGCTTGAACTGAGCGTTAGCCAGAGTGTACTGTGCCAAGACAGCTTTGGTCATATCACTGGCAATGTCTTTGTTTGTGTAAGTTCTTTGGTTCTTTTCACTGATTTGACTGATTAAAACACCGTATCTCAAAGCATCTCTCAATGTAGGCAACTCCGACTTCAGGAGCTCTCTCCCAGACCCAAGATAGTGACTGAGATGGCTGGATTTTTGGTTCCTCGTCCTGACACAAGCGGCCATCGCAAATATTATCAACTTATAAATGCATCAGAATATGAAACAGAAAAAAATATTGTTACTTGGGTTGTTAAAGAATGAAGTCAGAAAGCAATGTTCACTATTTAATTGTAATGCACTAATGCAGCTGTACGTTAGATTTTCGATAAATTTCACGCTAAAATTTACCAAGCAAAAGGTTGCAAAATATTGAAACTGAAATTTTTTTCTGTTTATATACACTAAAATCTACCAAAAAAGTGATGGGCCATTAGTTTTAGCTGATCTTCCCTCCTATGACACACCCTATTGTAGTAGTAAAACCAAAAATTAATATTAAGTTGTAATAATAAAACCAAAAAGTTATCTCTATTTGACAAAAACGATTGATGATTTGTAAAAGCTTAAACTAAACAGGGATAATTGCCTAATATCGGTAACTTCTATGTATTATTTTAAGCTTCTAACTGGCCATCGGCGATCATGTACTTCATCATATTAGGTATTAATGAATTGTGAAATAGAAAAGTTAAACTAACTTAACCTAACATTAACAAATATTAACTAAGTGTTATTTTTTTTGTACCTGCCAGAGGGTTGTGGGACCAGAGTGTGTTACCTGCCAGAGGGTTGTGGGACCAGAGTGTGTTACCTGCCAGAGCGTTGTGGGCCTAGAGTGTGTTACCTGCCAGAGGGTTGTGGGACCAGTGTGTGTTACCTACCATAGGGGTGCGGGCCCAGAGTGTTAACTGCCAGAGCGTTGTGGGCCCAGAGTGCGCTACCTGCCAGAGGGTTGTGGGACCAGAGTGTGTTACCTACCAGAGGGGTGCGGGACCAGAGTGTGTTACCTGCCAGAGCGTTGTAGGACCAGAGTGTGCTACCTGCCAGAGGGTTATGGGACCAGAGTGTGTTACCTACCCGGGGGGATGCGGGACGAGAGTGTGTTACCTGCCAGAGGGTTGTGGGACCAGAGTGTGTTACGTGCCAGAGGGCTGTGGGACCAGAGTGTGTTACGTGCCAGAGGGTTGTGGGACCAGAGTGTGTTACCTACCAGAGGGGTGCGGGCCCAGAGTGTGTTACCTGCCAGAGCGTTGTGGGACCAGAGTGCGCTACCTGCCAGAGGGTTGTGGGACCAGAGTGTTAACACTACCAGAGGGGTGCGGGACCAGAGGTGTGTTACCTGCCAGAGCGTTGGGGACCAGAGGTGCTACCTGCCAGGAGGTTATGGGACCAGGTGGCTACTTCCACCGGGGGGATGTGTGGACGAGTGTGTGTTACCCAAAGCCAGAGGGTTGGGACCAGAGTGTGTTACCTACCAGAGGGGTGTGCGGGCCCAGAGGTGTTACCTGCCAGAGGCCGTAACGGATAAACATGTGCTGAGGCCAGGGGACCAGAGTGTGTTACCTACCAGAGGGTTGTGGGACCAGTGTGCTACCTGCCAGAGGGTTGTGGGACCAGAGTGTGTTACCTGCCAGAGGGTTGTGGGACCAGAGTGTGTTACCTACCAGAGGGTTGTGGGACCAGTGTGCTACCTGCCAGAGGGTTGTGGAACCAGAGTGTGTTACCTACCAGAGGGGTGCGGGACCAGAGTGTGTTACCTGCCAGAGGGTTGTGGGACCAGAGTGTGTTACCTGCCAGAGGGGTGCGGGACCAGTGTGTTACCTGCCAGAGGGTTGTGGGACCAGTGTGCTACCTGCCAGAGGGGTGCGGGACCAGAGTGTGTTACCTGCCAGAGGGTTGTGGGACCAGAGTGTGTTACCTGCCAGAGGGTTGTGGGACCAGAGTGTGTTACCTGCCAGAGGGTTATGGGACCAGAGTGTGTTACCTACCAGAGGGTTGTGGGACCAGAGTGTGTTACCTACCAGAGGGGTGCGGGACCAGAGTGTGCTACCTGCCAGAGGGTTGTGGGACCAGAGTGTGCTACCTGCCAGAGGGTTGTGGGACCAGAGTGTGTTACCTGCCAGAGGGTTGTGGGACCAGAGTGTGTTACCTGCCAGAGGGTTGTGGGACCAGAGTGTGTTACCTACCAGAGGGGTGCGGGACCAGAGTGTGTTACCTGCCAGAGCGTTGTGGGACCAGAGTGTGTTACCTACCAGGGGGGATGCGGGACGAGAGTGTGTTACCTGCCAGAGGGTTGTGGGACCAGTGTGTGTTACATACCAGGGGGGTGCGGGACGAGAGTGTGTTACCTGCCAGAGGGTTGTGGGACCAGTGTGTGCTACCTGCCAGAGGGTTGTGGTACCAGAGTGTGTTACCTACCAGAGGGGTGCGGGACCAGAGTGTGTTACCTGCCAGAGGGTTGTGGGACCAGAGTGTGTTAACTGCCAGAGGGGTGTGGGACCAGAGGTGTGCCAGAGCGTTACCAGAGGTGCTAGAGGGTTGTGGGTACCAGAGTGTGTTACCTACCAGAGGGGTGCGGGACCAGAGTGTGTTACCTGCCAGAGGGTTGTGGACCAGAGTGTGTTACCTACCATGGGGGTGCGGGACCAGAGTGTGTTACCTGCCAGAGGGTTGTGGGACCAGTGTGTGTTAACTGCCAGAGGGGTGAGTGAGGCGGTGTAGGTTGGAAGTGAGGCAGGAACACGAGTCTTGACCCTTAGCAAAATGAAGTGGGGAGATCATTAACCAACACGTCATCATTAGCCAGCACGTCACCATTAACCATCAACTCGTCACGATTAACCAAGGCGTTGCCATTAACTAACACGTCACCATTAACTAACAGGTCAACATAAACCAACACGTCACCATTAACCAACACCTCACCATTAACCAACACCTCACCATTAACCAGCACTTTACTCTTATGCTACACGTCACCATTAACCTACGAGTCAACATTAACCAACATGTCACCATTAACCAACGCGTCACCAAACACAGCAATAGGTGTGTGTCGTCCGCTGTAACATTATTTAAAGATTTATTTCGTTTTGTAATGAGGAACAAATATAACACAGACTCATCAGCTTCCTAATGGGACGACATAAAGGTGGTCAGGTATACTTCAGCCGGAGACAAAAATGAGCTTAGGTTAGGTTAGGTTAGGTTGAATTATTTCATGATAGTTTTGTTGGGTCGATTTCTTAGGTTATGTTGGGTTGGCATAAGTAGTTTAGGTTATATTAGGTTAGGTTAAATAACTCATTGATAATTAGGTTAGGTTGAAATTACATACTGATAGTTAGCAAAACAAAATTAATGTGTGTACAGTACGTGTATGATACTCAAGGCTCCTGACAGGACAGTGTGTGCAAACCACAGCTTAATGTACAATACTACATAGAACTCTTGAAAGTTCGCATCTGAACTGCAGCCTTACTTACTGAAGCTGTTTCAGAGAGTAGTGAGGGAGGCGCCATACTCTAGGTTCTTGAGATAACTTGATATACACGGTTCAGTAATCAATAGGCTGTTGAAAATCCCTTATTTTAAATTATTGTATCTTATGTCAAATTATTGTCAGTGAAACAGTAAGCTATCGTTGCTCATAACTTATGAGCAACGATATGTTATGAGTCATAACATAACGCGTTCAAATATTCAATTGATATATACAATCGTACCAAAGGAGAGGAAAATATTTTATTTTTTACTTGTACCTAGTCTAAGGAATCTCATTGTTTATATTACAAAAACTGAAAGATGAGAATTTGTTCATTAGTTCATATAATACAAGTTCCAAATTTTATCCATATACATTGAGAAATATCCCATGTACTAATAAAACAAGTCATGATGCTATACACTGTAGAGCCGGGCATATTTATGACCCCTACAGGTAATTCATCATATCAGACTGCTGTACTATTAAGGTGTCAGGTGCCATTAACAACTAAGAGTGACAACAGACAATAAAAGGTGGCTTATTATTATAATACAAAGTAGTTATTTTTATGTGTCTTAATGCAACGTCATCCTTAAGGGAAGTGAATCCTGAAGCGTAGCAGTAGTTAATTTTCTTTCAATTATGAAATTATGATCAATCTGTAAGTGGTATAGATGGTAACAAGTGAGCCTGGGCCCGGCTGCTGGCACGAGGAACAACATTGATGGCCATTAAAAATTTAGATTGTTTACGCCGAAATACTTTTACTTACGAAACACTGCTAGCATGTATTGGCAAGGGCAGCCCGGAACCGTCAGGAACTCCGCCGATTGGATCCCATAGGCCACCCTTCTTCGCCAATCTCCTTAGGTGCTGAAGCAACTGAGGGTCTTCAGGACTCCGCCGAGAGGGCCAGAACAGCCGTCCTCACGCCCCCAACGAGTGATGCTAGCGAAGGTCCCGCTGGACCCCCGAGTAAGGTTGAGACTTTTCCTCTATTTCTCTTTAAGACAGAGAGGCAACACTGACTAGTGACGCTAAGAGTATCTACTGTCATATCTTGATATATTATTACTTATTTTAAAGTGGCGTCCACAACACACCGAGACTTTGGTGTTTGTTTCTGTGAGTTAAGGAGATACAGTGAGTCAACCTGAGACGTTAGTCAGCTGGTGCACAAGTTTTGAATTACGATCACAAGTACTCATATTTCATTATTTCTATTATCCTCGCTGGGTGGGAGATATAAACTAATGTTATAGTTATATAGTCCTAAGTAACTTATATAAAGTATATAGGCATATAGTCCCCAGTAATTCATGTAATGTTATAAGGCTTGTAGTCCCTAGTAACTTATTGCCGGATGCTTCCTCATTATGGTATAAGTAATATTAACATTAATTACCACTGGTTAGAGGTGTGGTGTAGATGTTTCATAGTTTAATATTTATAAACAGGCAGCTAATGAGGTGATAATCTTCACGGCCAGGAGGAGTGGTACTGACAGCCCGACGGTGTGTTCAGTGTATCAGAGGACTGTATCTGTTAACATATAGCATGAGACTTGGCCTGCTGCTGTACTGTGGCCCTGACAAGATCATGTAGTGCGGGACATCACCAGATACTCCTGCGTTGGCCTCAGACATATTCCCAAATTGATGCTGTGTCCTTTTACTGGTGGGTAGTGGACATGTTACTGCTCCAGTAGACATAAATTATAATTTATTTATTTCACGTTAGTGGGAGTAGTAAAAGTTACCTTATATTCAGAGTAAAAGGAGGTATGACCTGAACGACTGGTGATAAGTATTCAAGGGTCTTATGCTGTGTTGGTGTGTGAGTTGCTACTGAGTGAGCCGCTGTCCACAAGGACCTCTACCCACACTACGCTCGACCTGTGGATGGGCCAGTAATTATGGTTACTCACTATACTATCACCATCGACCTGTACCAGCCACTTGTAATACCCAAAGCTCACTAGTAACGTCCATTATATCGTATATTAAATGTTCATCTCTTTATTTGTACGCCATTCCATGCTAGATTATACGAACCTGGCATGCTATCACCGTGATACGAACAGTAGGCAGGATACAGTCGCCATAGGCATGATAGGTAAGGTAGAATGTAAACCAGCTTATTCATGCTACCCGTCGTCACCTCCTCCAACATTCATCCGGCGCATATAGAGCGACGACATCCACTCCTACGTGTCATCCATCAGTCCAAGTAAAATAATGATTACCACATCCATAGTGGATTATATAGCACACACACACATAATAATGGAAGCCCCTCGAAATCGAGGATGGCCGGCCCAAGGGCCTCCTAGGCGTGAATTTGTTAAAGTGTAGAAGCTGTCGCCAACACAACAACCTCACCCTAAGTTAACGAGCTGCATGACCCAGTGTCAAGGAATAGTCCGAGAAGACTGGACAGCTCGCCAACTGCACTGGCTAACCATTACCCCGGAACACGATCCGCAAATCGATTAACATCCAGAGTACCAATTACTGCTGGGTAGACAGAGGCAAATGGCGTAAAGAAACTTGCCCATAGTTTCACCCTGCCCGAGGATCGAACTCGGGCAG
Organism: Homarus americanus; assembly: GCF_018991925.1. Lineage (NCBI taxonomy): Eukaryota > Metazoa > Arthropoda > Malacostraca > Decapoda > Nephropidae > Homarus > Homarus americanus. The sequence goes on along the minus strand of NW_024715834.1, from coordinate 10,547 downwards.
GATGCTGACCATTTCACCACAGGTCACACACACACACACACACACACACACACAAGACCCACGTCAATAACTCACCATTTATTACGTGGAGGATCCCTCAGGAGGCTCCTACAGTGTGTTGCCACTTTATCATCCACCAACTTACACACTATCATACTGCTCCTGGAAGACACTGAATACACCGTCGGGCTTTCAGCACAACTCCTCCTGGCCGTGAAGATCATCACTTCATTATGCTACTGTATATAAATATGAAACATCTACGTCACACTTCTTATTGACTTTCTGCCTCATTTTTACACAATTGCAGGTCACAATTGTTTCTTTTACCTTGACAACACAACATACATATAATGTTTCTCTCTTTTATTATTATTATTATTATTATTATTATTATTATTATTATTATTATTATTATTATTATTATTATTATTATATTTTCGCCCCCCAGGCCCTGATGTGGGTCATTGACCTGTGACCTGACTAATCTCGTAAAAAAAGCAAAAATGTGAAGAATATGTCAATAAGTTACTGGGGACTGTATACCGATAACATTACATGAGTTACTGGTGCCTATAATTATAACTATAACATTAGTTTATATCTCCCACCCAGCGAGGATAATAGAAATAATGAAATATGAGTACTTGTGATCGTAATTCAAAACTTGTGCACCAGCTGACTAACGTCTCAGGTTGACTCACTGTATCTCCTTAACTCACAGAAACAAACACCAAAGTCTCGGTGTGTTGTGGACGCCACTATAAAATAAGTAATAATATATCAAGATATGACAGTAGATACTCTTAGCGTCACTAGCCAGTGTTGCCTCTCTGTCTTAAAGAGAAATAGAGGAAAAGTCTCAACCTTACTCGGGGGTCCAGCGGGACCTTCGCTAGCATCACTCCTTGGGGGCGTGAGGACGGCTGTTCTGGCCCTCTCGGCGGAGTCCTGAAGACCCTCAGTTGCCTCAGCACCTATGGGATCCAATCGGCGGAGTTCCTGACGGTTCCGGGCTGCCCTTGCCAATACATGCTAGCAGTATTTCGTAAGTAAAAGTATTTCGGCCCAAACAATCTAAATTTTTAATGGCTATCAATGTTGTTCTTCGTGCCAGCAGCCTGGAGGCCATTGGTTAATCTCTACACCCGTGGGAACAACCAAGTCGGTTGTGTACAACGCGTCAGAGAATTATAGCAGCCTTACAGTGAGAACGGCACCAGTGTCTTAAGGCTCATTAAGGCATCACGTATCGGTTAATACAAAAGGTTTTACCAAGTTAATGGCCGACAATCCAATTTTTATTGTCATTTTTCCTTCTGATTTTTTTACACTTTAGTTTACATTTGTATTAAATTTAACACTTACTGTCATTTTTTCCTTACAGTAATACATACAAATGAAAAGCTTCATACAAAACATAACGTAACGTAACGTAACGTAACCTGCTTTAGGTATATTGGAATATCTTATGAGTGTAAATGACGTCTTATATGAAACAGTGATAATATTATTATGTGTAAATTAATTTACATTATTATAACAATAAAAGTATTCCTTTACCCCTTCTTAGTGGACACACACACTGGCCATAGGTGACCATGTAGGTCATCATATTAGGTCCACGTGAATAGTTTAAGTAACTTAACCTTAAGGAATATTACTTAACTCTTATCTTTATAAACACAGGATGATCATGACGCGTTATATGATATATTCTAAACAATGTAAATGTCAACATAAGTTTGGGAGAAAAACAACTAAATCTTAAGTTACTTAAAACAACAGTAAAGACTTAAACTGTACACATGAGACGAAAACAAATATCATAGTAATAAATGTAAGTAATAAATAACTAATTAAACCCTGAAACTAAATACGTATATTTAAATGTTCTTTGTCTTTTATATTATATTGTTAACACAGTAATGACTTTAACACATATTGAAACAATTAAAAGAAAAAAGAAAAAAAAACACCGATCAACCTCGACCCGGAGGGCCAGATGACCCCTGGACAGCTCTGAGCTTGACCAGCACGTTCGTGTTTATATTATTATCTCGACTGAATTATATTACAAAGTCACTTATGAGTTTTTCAATGATGTTTTGATAATATTTACTTATTCTCACCTAAATGTTAACAACTAGCGTATTAAAGAATACGACCACAACTAAATAAAGGGGGAAATTCACGGAGGTAACTTGGTGTAACTGGCTAGACTCCCCAAGGTGCCACAGACCTGCCATCGTCCAGTAGTTTTTCATCGTGTAGCACAACTCAGGCTATACATACGAACACGTTTACTATATAGCTGAAGTATTTTACACGTTTCTTATACAGCCACTACTGAGAGAGGGGGAGGGAGGGAGGGAGGGAAGGGGGCTACACGATGAACCCATAAATCAGGTATAGCTTGTCGAGGACGGGCTACGGGGCAATGTAAGCAATGGGGCTACTAAGACTATAGGTATAGGCTCCAAGTCCACGCCAGGCCAGGCCTGAGATGATGACGTCACTAGCAGCGTCCTCAGCGGATATTACACGACTTGTATCTCTCGTCCATCTCTCCCTGGGTGAGGAGGGGAGGAAGGGGAGGGGAAGAGGAGGAGGGGAAGAGGGAGGGAGGGGAAGAGGAGGGAGGGGGAAGATTTGGGGGGGGAGGGGGGGGAAGGGGAAGGAGGGAGAGGAGGGGAGGGGGGAGGAGGAGGAGGGAGGGGGGAGGGGGGGAGGGGAGGGAGGGGGAGGGGAGGAGGGGAGGGGAGGGAGGGGGAGGGGAGAGGGAGGAGGAGGGGAGGGGAAAATAGGGAGTGGGGGGAGGAGAGGGAGGAGGGAGAAGGAGGGGAGGAGGGGAGGAGGAGAAGGGAGGAGGAGGGGAGGGGGGGAGGAGGAGGAGGGGAGGAGGAGGGGAGGGTGCTAGGGAGGGGAGGAGAGGGAGGAGGGAGAAGGAGGGGGAGGAGGGGGAGGAGGAGAAGAGGGAGGGAGGGGGAGGAAGGAAGGGGAGGGGAGGGGAAGGAGGAATGGGGAGGAGGGGGGAGGAGGAGGAGGGGAAGGAGGAGGAGGGGAAGGGGGGGGGGGGAGGGAGGGGAGGGGAGGGGGGAGGAGGAGGGGGAGGAGGGGGAGGGGAAGGAGTGGGGAGGAGGGGAAGGAGGAGTGGGGAGGAGGGGGGAGGAGGAGAGGGAGGAGGGGGAGGGGAAGGAGGGGGAGGAGGAGGAGAAGAGGAGGAAGAAGAGGAGGGACGTAAAGGGGAAGAGGAAGAAGAAGAGGCGGAGGAAGGAGAAGGAAGAAGATAAGGAGTAGGAGGAAAGTGAGAAGGAAGAAAGAAGGAGGAGAAAGAGGAGAGAAGAGAAAGAAGATGGAAGAAAGACAGAGAAGGGGAGGGGAGAGGAATGGACACAAAGCGAACAGTAACAAGTTTCAGTGTTGGTAGTGGTAGTGGTGGTGGTGGTAGTGGTGGTGGTGGTGGTAGTGGTGGTGGTGATAACAGCAGTGGTCACGTTAGTAGTAGTATTAGTGGTGATTATAAGTGGTGCAGATGACGTGGTGGTGAGTGGTGATACGTGGTGGTAGTCACAGAAATGGTGGTGGTAGTGATGGCAGTAGTAGTGGTGATGATAATAGCAACGGTCACACAGTCCTGTCGTAACTGGCTGGCGGGTCTCAGGTGACATGTCGGGGCGGAAGGGGACACAACAAAGCCTCGGCATCCGTCACCCCCTCCTTCCCTCCCAGACAGTTAACAGTCACAAAACGTCTCGACCTGTAAATACCTCAGCCCTGGGAACACTCGCAGAAACCGGAGAGAGTCCCTGAGAAAACCCTGTGGAAACCGCCGTGGCCCGAGGGATGGACTAGCCGAGAAAATCATAACGAATTTCAGGAAAGCTCTTTTGGCTCCACCCGTCCGTCCGCCTCATGGGAAAAGGTTTTCTTTGCCATTTTAAAAGATTTGGAGCCACAATGAGGGATTTTTCACCGCTAAGGGTAAGGTATGAGGAGGTGGTGGGGGAGGGGGGGATGGAGAGAAGGGGAGGGGGTGAAGGGAAGGGAAGGAGTGTATAGGGGGAGGTAGTGAAGAAGGAGGGGGTGGACGGTGGTATCCCACACACCCACTTATGTAATGGAGGTTTAGAATGCACTACCAAACACACTTATCATATACGCCTCAAAAATATTATCACATCATCACTAACTAATAAAACACAAGACTTGGTGAGTTATGTGTGAAGGGGATCATTCAGGTGGTGTGATAATACAATGTAAGAGAGAAACTTCACTAAATGGAGGAGGAGACACACACGTCCTCCCCCATGGCTCCCACACACCCGCCGATAAATCACGTTCCGACTTCTTTATAAGGACCTTCCTGTTACCTGAATAACCCGGCAGCTGCAGCCTCAACCAATGGGGCGCCGCGCATTACCGCCGGCCTCCAATAATTACACCACATCCAGGAAAGGGGCGGGTTTTGGGATTGATAAAAAACGCGCCATTCCCACTCTCGCGTGTGATTGGGTGAGGAAGGAAGATGATAAAAAGAGGCGACTGTGATTGGCTGGCACCGCGTGTAATCACATATGACATGATGAAGATGATGATGGTGTTGCGATATGAGGAAGGTGTGTACTAGTGTGTGGTTGGTGGTGGCGGTAGTGGTGACTGGCATGTGTGACGTGTGTGTGTGTTGGCTACTGATGGCGACCCTCTACACTGCCCCTGTTCCCACAACCACCCCCACCGCGCCTCACCATCGCTCCACACTACCCTCCCATAACATATAATTACAGTATATAAGTTATTAATAACAGCAATTTAGTATTTATTATAGTTTTTCATATAGAGAAAAACACGTAAAAACAACATAGGATAAACTGGACAGTGTCAGATTGTGGGTGTCGGGAAACGTTGGAAGTGTGTAGTAGTAATAATAATTAACGGTTTATTGAAAAATATGGCAGGCAAAAAACTGAAAATATAAACTAAACAGAGATGAGTGGGTCACTTTGTTGTCAAGAAATACACAAGTAATATTAGTGGTAAATAATATTACTTGTATATGATGACAAGGAGGACTGGGTCTTTAAACAGTTTCAGAACAGTTACGGTACTAAAGTGAGATAGACAAGGAGTGACTACACAAGTTAACTACGAGTTATGAAGTGTGTGTGTGTGAGGGGGGAGTGTATATGTGGGGAGACTGGATGTGTGAGGGTAGTCGAGGTTTATGTAAGGGGATGTGTGGGAGGGTAATAACCATGATAGATGTTAGGGCAATGTGTTGGGGGAGGGACGAAAATATTGGGTACTGTAATCAAATAAGAAACATTGTTGTGTGACCCGGGTGTATGGCTTGGGTGAATAACACGACAGACTATGTCAACACACTTCCCTTATGTCGTCTCTACTGCTGCAACTGCGAGAGGTGATGACGTTTTCACTACCGCACTACTAAATTATTGGTGGCTCGTCAAATGGGCCCCACACCTAATGGATCGGGGCCTATTAAGAACTGAGGCCTAAACTCAATCTTAACTCACTCCTTCCCCACTACAGAAGTCACTCTCCTTAACTCACACTGACTGACATACCTTCACGTTGTCAATCAGCACATCTAGGAGAGCCAGACGTCGTGTGGTTTACGGAACGGACAGTTAGAACAGGCTGGAGATGGGTGATGCTAAGTGATGGAACGGACAGTTAGAACAGGCTGTTGATGGGTGAAGCTAAGTGATGGGACGGACAGTTAGAACAGGCTGGAGATGGGTGATGCTAAGTGATGGGACGGACAGTTAGAACAGGCTGGTGATGGGTGATGCTAAGTGGTGGGACGGACAGTTAGAACAGGCTGGTGATGGGTGAAGCTAAGTGATGGACAGTTAGAACAGGCTGATGATGGGTGATACTAAGTGGTGGGACGGACAGTTAGAACAGGCTGATGATGGGTGATGCTAAGTGATGGAACGGACAGCTAGAACAGGCTGGTGATGGGTGATACTAAGTGATGGGACGGACAGTTAGAACAGGCTGGTGATGGGTGACTCTATATGATGGGAAGCGAGACAGATATTAAACTAGAGTGATACCATGAGGACCCTGAACCAATAACGGAGCTACAACACAACACATCCTTCACATCAGTAAGAAAAGACGAATAACACACTAAAGGAACAGAGAATCTAGTATTTGTTGTAGATTCCGACTATCACGTGGTGGTAGTAGAGAGAGAGAGAGAGAGAGAGAGAGAGAGTAATAAGCCTTAGTGATATAAAAATAAAGCAAGGATTATCTGACATTACTATCAAGAGCCTGGTACCAGTAACAAGCAACAGCGTGAGGTTTTGGGGAGTCACAGTAACAGATAGGGTGTGGGAGGGGGGGGGGGACACGACACACCTTAGTGACCGATAAAATAAAATTATACAGGTTGAATACGGAGTTCTCTTACCCTATAACTGTTTCTTTAATAAACCAAACTGGATTTTCATTTTATTTTAGATTAGGTGAATTTAGATTAGGCGTCTGTGAGTTGGTAGTGGGAGAGTAGAGGGACTTCCTTCACCCCCACAGTACTACTACACACCAAGTCCCAGGTTGCTCATCTGACTTCATGCCTCATTTACACACAATTGCAGGGTCTCAATTGTTTCTCTTACTATTGACAACACAACATACATATATTGTTTCTCACTTTGGATCTTTGTTTTCATTTTGTATTTCTTTATGGTTCATTATTATTATTATTATTATTATTATTGTTGGGTATTCTCGATAATATGTTCTATATACAGGAGAGAACACAAACACCTGTATAGTTTTTGTAGGTTCGGTTTGCTGGATAGAGTATGTCTACTGAAATTGAATGCTATCTAGTCTAATACTATAGGCGAGCGTACGCTAAGTGATGCATTAGCAGCTTCCATACGTCGCCAGGCACATTAATTAAGCGTGTGGGATATGGTAATAACATTGCCACACGCTGCTAGCTAGGCTGAATAAATATAAATGGAGCACATACATAATATACATACATAATACATAATCCAGCATACATAATATACATACACCTCCCTCCCCCTATACGCTCATAGCAAAGTCTTGAGCGGACCTTTTCTTCTGGATCCGTTCTGAGCGTCGAGGGACTTCATCACTGGGAAGGGTATGGGACTCAACACTGGTGGCGGGGCCAGCAGAAGGCAGTGTTACGGGGGGGAGAAAACGGCGGTTCCTCCACCACACACGACCACTGGGTAACCGCACCTGGTAGTCCCGTGACCTGCCGAGACCCATGACTACGCCTACTTTGTCCCAACGTAGGGAGGTCAGGTCCTGAACACAGTTGGGTGCCGACGCCAACCTGGGAGAAGAAGCCAGGCGTGGTCGTTGTGAGCAACGTCCTGAACAGTTCAGCAGCTCGGCAGTCTAATCCTCTGTCTTGGCCTGCCACTCCTTGGAAGATTGAGGGTGAGCAGGACACAGAACAAAGGGGAATCCATACAAAACCTGGGCAGGGGGCGTCCAGGGGTGTAGTTAGGTGTGTTACTTGAGGAGTTCAAGAAGACCCAGTCCAGAAGGCCTGCATGATCAATGTTCCCCAGAAGGGCCGCATACTGGGATGAGGTGCTTCAGGGATTTGACAACTTTAACTCAATATTAGCCGTTGGACTGCGGGTAATGGGGCGATGACAACACATGCCGGACTCCCCATCAGTCAAGGAACGCAGCAAAGTCCCGGCTTGTGAACTGAGGCCCTCCGTCGGTTCGCAGGCGTACAGGAACGCCCACGTCACGGAAGTAGTGGCGGAACTTGCTGATGGTGGCGGCAGACGTCGTGTCATTACCGCCCTTGATGACAACCGGCCAACCAGAGAGACGGTCGACGATAACCAGGAAGGACTTTCCTGACACACAGAAAAAGTCGGCCGACACAGACTCAAAGGGGCGGGTGGGGTTGTCGTCACTCATGAAGGGTACCTGCTGCTGGCTGGGTTGTAATACGTGGCGGGGCTTACACACCTGGACAGCATTGGAGATGTCGGGGTCGATGCCGGGCCAGAACACAGTCTGTCTTGCACGCCGTTTGGTGGCCTCGGCTCCACAGTGACTGTCGTGGAGGCGAGCCAAGGCGTGGGGACGTGAAGCAGCAGGGACAACTACCGAAGGAGAGGTGTCACTGGCCAGAGGTAGGGGTAGGGCGGCAGCAGGGTAGTTGCTGCTCCCTTCGTGCACCCTGTTGGCGTGTCTTACCTCAAGAATAGGTTTGGGGAAGTCCTGGGAGATGATGGCCAACTCTTGACAATGTCTGTAGGACAGCAAGGGAGTCAGGACACCATTATGCACGTCAATCCAGGCCTGACACGACCTGTTGCCAAAGGTGACATGTGCATAGAGTGAACCCAGGGCTGGGGCCATCTGTGAACCATCTGCCGTGACGCAGAGGTCCTCAGGAGGCGGTCCTAGATCGCTTGGAGAGAGCCCCAAGCATCGCAAATGCTGGGGACCGATGACTGTAGCATCAGCGCCGGTGTCGGGCAACATCTGAAGACGGGATGACACACCGCCATAGGTCACGATGGCGCTGATGTACTGGGTGACTTTGGTCCTGGGATGCGAGGAGTACACCCTCCTAAAATGGGTCGGGCTTTGTCCAGGGTCGTCGTGCCTCTGATTTGGCGACTGTGGGCGGCCCTCACTGGTAGAAGGGCGCCGAAGCTTCCGCCGACGCTGTCCCTTGGGTTCGTGGGTAGGGCAACACTTGTCATAGTGGCCCAGACGACCGCACACATTGCACTGTACGTACTTAGCTGGGCACCGCACTGTGAGCGACCAGTGGCCCCTACGGTCACAACTGTTGCAGGTAGACTGAGCAGCTGGACACACCTGTGTTCCGTGCTGCTTACCACAGTTGTTACAAAATGAACCGGGCGTGGACGTGGTGGGCGAAGGCGTAGGAGCAGACTTCTTGTCCTTCTTGTGCCGGGACACAGCGCGTACAGCTGTAGGGGGAGCTCGGATGGCAGAGGTGGCACACCTGGCAGCCTCATAGGAGCGACATATCGTCAACACATCCTTGAGAGAAGAGGAAGAGTCGAGGGAGGTGAGGCGTTGGACAAGTTCCTCGTCCTTAACACCCATCAGGATCACCTGCTTCAACTGGGTCTCCTCGCACTGCTGGTGGTGGCCTAAACATATATCTACCTCTTCCGAAGCTCTCTTAAGACGTACATAAAAAGCGTCAAAAGACTCACCCTCCATCTGTCTGCAGCTAAACAATTCCCTCCTGCGCAGAGCTTCATTCTGCTGTCCTTTGATGTGCCGTTGTAGAACGTCCAGTACCTCCTCTACAGACAGCGAAGAGGTTGGGGGTACCTGCAACGTATGTTCTAAGACACACTGAACTTCCAAGGACAGGCACATACACAGCTGGATGAGTTGTTTAGGCTGTGACAAACTCTGGAGATCCACCATTGTAGCATAATCAGCCCACCGCCGCCGCCATTCGCGAAAAGTCTGGAAATTTACATCAGGCTCCAAGATGGGCGGTGTTTGAGCTGCTGCTTTAGGTGGGGCTGGGGGGCGTGAAGGAAGCATGGATGAGGTATCTGAACCATTCAGTACCGAGGCAGTGTTAGAGCCAGGGGCTTGGTTAACAGTGAGGCAAGATATCAAGGCTTCAAACCGTGCACTGTCTTCCATTCTCCGTTGGTGGTCTCGTTCTGCCTCTGCTTGCCTTCTGTGCTCATCCGCCAAACGTCTGTGAGCTTCATCCTCGCGTCTCTCATCTCTCATAAACTTCATTAAGGCAATTATCTCTGGAGATAACGCTGAATGTTGAGGTGAAGGGCTGCGCGATGTTGTGGGAGCTGGGCCGGCCTGGTCATCCATCTCTGGGGGACTATCATCCGCTTGACTCATCTAGGCGCTGGGTCCACGGCTACGTAAGGCATGAGACATAACTACTTTATCTGTGTACTGTGTCTTAAATCAGTGTTGACCGGTCAGCCCGTCGTATCAACAAGATTTCAGACAAAAAATTTAATTAAATGCACAGATAAGTAGGTTATATATATAAAATATATATAATGAAGCCGCGCGGTCAGCAAGTGTTAGTACATGTATGTGTGTGTCCCAGGCAGGCAGAGCGTCTCGCCCCAGCTGTGAGGGTGGGTGGAGGCGGCGCTGTGAGGGAGAGGGGTGGAGATAGGAGTAGCTCAGTCGCTCTCTGTAAACGGTCAGAGGAGGGTGCGCTGAGCTCTACACCCCACAAATGCCCAGAACATGCCGTATACCTCGGAAATCCGTTCGAACAAGGTCACACATGAATGGCACGAAACACACAATGCACTAAACACTTCACAGAAAATCACTGTCACTGACACTGCTCAAAGTTGCGAAATTCTTCGAGGGATGACGCGGGGTTGACCCAAGGCGGGGATCCATCAGCCGGCTTTCCACAAACTTGCACTAATCACTCGTAATAATCCAGTAAAACTACGCACTGCGCCATGTTAGGTATTCTGGGTAATAAGTTCTATATACAGGAGAGAACA
>NW_024715833.1:0-17780 GCF_018991925.1 Homarus americanus | reverse complement strand
ACACTCGCACCAAAAAGTATCGGTGCAGGGTGAGATCGACGACTTCCGAAACGATACGTATACACTGTGATATGTCGGGAAGGTTGGTAAGTGTATCCTCATAACCCCCTCCCCTCCACTAGGTGTTGCCATATGGCTGACAATCAGTGTGTTTGTTTCCTCTTTTCGGATTGTTGCTTTGTGTCGACTGAATGATGAGCGAGGGTTCGGTCTCGGTGAACGTGGGTATAAAACAGAGGCAATATGAAGCAGTAGAGATCTACACTTGCCAGACGACATGGATACCTCAGAGAGAACACGAGGAGCTATTATTGCCCTTCATAACGAAGGGTTCGCCGTCACAGATATTAGCCGGCGGGTTGGTGTCCGCAGGAACACCGCTGCACAATGGATTCGGTGATACCTCGAAACTGGTGCTACAGACGACAGGTCTCGGAGCGGCCGTCCAGGTTGAGTGGTTTATTTGGTAGCATAAATTAAAGTGGCAATATTCACAAGTATCACATATCATTTTGTTAACAGGGAGCTCCTCATATTTCGTACTGTCTATTTATCACTTCCCGACCTTATTTATAACGGTTTGTTTCACTTGACAAGGGCTGCCAACATACGGCTGGAACAACTCGCCTTTCCCAATACCTATCGTCACTGGTCTCAAATTGTTCACACTACAGTATGCACCGATACTTTTTGTTGCGAGTGTACAATACTGGTAACACCAGTGGTATAATAGTAGTGGTACAATAATAACATTAGTGGTATAATACTAGTAACACTAGTGGTACAATACTGGTAACACTAGTGGTACAATACTGGTAACACCAGTGGTATAATAGTAGTGGTACAATAATAACATTAGTGGTATAATACTAGTAACACTAGTGGTACAATACTGATAACATTTGTGGTACAGTCTCACCCTAAAGTTCGTTAGCTCTCCCAGCTTCAGATATATGAACATGAGTCTGTTACTTCGAACCATTAGATTCATTCGTATCGGTTACATGTTCTGGTTGGTACTGAGACAGTTTCAAACATCTGAAGCAGGCAGTGCAGCAATAGCTGGCTGGGAAAGTTAACGAACTTTTTGGTGACACTGTACAATACTGGTAACACTAATGGTATAATAGTGATAACAGTAATGGTATAATAGTGATAACAGTAATGGTACAATAACACTAGTGGTACAACGCTGACAACAATCACATTGTCATTGTCACATTCAAAGACCAGGGGCGCTTTACACACACACACAGACACACCAACAAACACTACAACCATAACAACATTCATGTATACCAATTCTTCTCAACTGACACTGTTTTAGTAACTATTAACAGGTCGTACTATACAGCCCATGGCTACCGACAACATCCACCGTAATACTATTTACACTTGACCACCTCAACAACTACAGTACATGCGGGAAACATTATAGCATCAGTGAGTTAATATATAATCTCTCAATGGCGAAACTCACGTTTAATCATTACTAGTTAATTGACAACAGAATAATTAATCCTCTTTGAATGAAAATACTCGTGTTAGTCTTTACTAACGTCAGTACAAGTGGTAATCAAGATATGAATGACGACAATGAAGCCAAACGCCAGTGTGTGTTTAAAAGAAATCGATGATCATTACAACAGTGTTCACAGTTACCGTTTACAAATTAAAACAGCAGTAAAGGCCAATCCCTTTAAATTCAATGATGGTGTGTGTGTGTGCGTGTGTGTGTGTGTGTGTATGGTATTATTTATAAGTTTTTGTTGTCGTTGTTGTTGTTTAAAACGTACTGTTATGCCATAACTTAGCAACTTGAATTACGTTAAATATGAATATGATAATGAGGACACATATGGCACACGAAAAAACTTATTGGCAACTCAGCACAACTAAGTCCTTAATATTTATCACTTAAATTAATGTTACTCTCATACACGACAAACAATGTTAAATGCAAAAGTTACAAACACAAATAAGGACGAAATTGTACATCATGGGTTCATCACAGTCCTCTTACTTTATCCCAACAGTTCAGGAGTGAAGGTTTGGAATTATACACGTCACAAAAGGTTAAATAAAATTTAATAATAAAAGTTTACCATAATAAGTGAGTAGGTTGCATCATGAATAAAGAATAAACATGATTCTTAATAAACCACTAATAAATGCACAGTAAATAAATCATAAACTGCTTTACCAAACTTCTATTGATTGCACTTTACACAAGATAAATAATAATGGAGCAGCGCTGACTCTTAATACTCAACTAAACCCAATGACTGACATGGCTCCATACTCCAGGGAACTACAAACCTAACACTAATATTAAACAACTCCCACAGTAAGCTGCAAAAATACCTACCTACAAACAGAAAAAAGTTTATGTATCAAGTAACAGCCCTGCTCACACATAGTTATGCGAAATATTATATTTACATAAGTTGAAGGTAACATGCTTAAAAAAATATTTCGCTGTGCACAGTGCAACACAGCGCTGTACATTACGCCATGCATAACAGTACTCACACACTATTACTACAAGGTGAGGGTGTGATTTTCAGGGGGAAGAGAACAGTTGATGGGGTATATTGTCTTTGATGCTCACCTACACCCTGACAATACTCATGACAACGATGATGCTTCTCTTACAATATTCAAGCTAATCCATGTTGCAAAGTTAGAAATAATTACATTGACACTAAGTGACTGCCGCATCATACACAGTTAGCAATATTAAAATATCCCCTTTACACACACTTAGAGTCGCACCACAAATCAGAATATTCCTAATAGAAACACACAGACCACTGAGACATTACTGAAAATATCCAACAAAACCATTTCCCCACCAATGACAATACACATACTGACCCATAAGGAATCCCTCATCGTTTTATCGGGAATTCATCTTATGGTACAATGAAATACAGTTTGGGTAAGAACAACAATTACAAATAAACACTTATTATAGAGTAGTTAATAGAGTAACCCGTCTGGAAGCCTTAATCTCTCTAATAGGGACTGAGGGTGTCGTGGCTGTGTGAGGTATTGTGGATTGGTGGCGGCTCTGCACGGATAACACCTGTGCCACCACTTACCACACCTGCGGGTTGTGTGGAAGTAACAAGTGTTCTCAGTTCTCGTGGTAACTCCCAGGGATAATACTTGTACATTTATCTTAAAACTGTTGTAGTATTAGGCACAACACGTCATATTTAACAACCTTTAGCTGTTAGTTCTGTATCGTAATTACAAACAAAAATAATTGTTTATTGCTGTGCTAAGGCTGCTATATAGTAACTGTGCTATAATTACATGCAGTATTCGGCAGATATGAACAATATACAATTATGTGTAATGGTGGTTTGTTGTAATTACACATTATATACCTGCTAACTGAGCTGTGGTGAGATTACATATTAAACTTACTGTGATTACATTTGGTAACTGTTGTACAGTGTTTCGTGATAATGCCGTATAGTGTAGGTACAGTCTGTCCTGGAACTGTGCCACCTCTCAGTAATGTTGTACAGGAAGTAACTGCTCTTCCATCAGATGTTCCAGCAGTAAAATAGTGTTTTGTGTTTTTCATTCATTATATTAAAACTTTATTCTGGAAAGCCTATTATAGTCTTATGACTCTTATGAGTTTGATCAAATTGGGCATTACTGTTATTTTTTTGTCTCCGGGATCCAGTTAATTTATCATAAGAGTTAATGAAGTTGAAATACTCTGTGTGAGGTTTAAGGTAAAACTGCCATAAGTTTCCTGTCTAAGCTCGCTTAGTTTTGCTTATATTAGAAATTCTCCTTTGTGCCCCCGTGCATCCGTCTAACTGTGGTTGAGAGTGGGTTCCTCTTCTCTTTATGAAGGAATGACTCTCGGGTTTGTTCCAGGTTATAAAATAAGTCTTTGCGCCCTACCTTCGGAGCCTGGGGGAGGGAGGGTAGTAGGTAGATCGACAAATCAGACTGAGTTAATTCTTATTTTCTCTTTCCATTCACTTATCCTCCAGTCTGTAACGGAGTCAAATCTTCAGAGGTGTTACTCTCTTTGTAACCTCTCTAGTGAGTCCCGTCATCCTTACAGAAGCTTTCACATGGATTTGGATTCAGACGTTCATTGATTTGCCATTACTTTTTTTTCTGATTGCTCTCTTATTAAGTTTAAGTTGTTTAACCCTGTTATGTGGGCTCATTTTAACTGCCTTGTAGAGGACCATCTCCATCTCCATCTTGAAGGAGAAGGGTGTGTGGCTCCTTCTCTCCTCTCTTCATCACGCTCACTGAACGGCCCCTGAGTCATAAACTAAGACGTGAAATATAAAACCCCATTCAGTGATCTCGGGGAAGGAACAAGTAACCTGGAATTCCTCCCTCCTCCACCGTAGCGGGGGGAGGGGGGGTGATAGGAGGACGTTTATATTAGCAGAAGAAATTAACGTGTAGAACTGTGGACCTCCAGTTGGTGGCTGAAGAGTTTGAGACAAGATTGAACCTCTTTCACGGTTTCGAATCAACAAGCGAATCTGGATTGAAACTTGCTTCATAAACCCTGGCTCGATAGAGCATGTAGTTGCATGGCAGCAATTTACACTGATCCAACATGACAGTTTACCTGGCAATAGAATGGAGAGTTATGGTCAGGGAATCTCCAGGCCATTTGTTGCTTCCTCTCAGCCATAAAATTGGATTTTATATTTGTATATGTTATTTATGTTTAACCGTTAGGAAAAAGAACGCATACAAACACACACAGTTACAGACATACACGCTTTGAATATTATTCAACAACTGTAGAGATTGATGAAGAAAAACTTTATTAACAATTCAAAATCAGTTGTTGCTCGAAGTGAGATATAGATAAAGATACTAATTAGTTATAAACATCAAATGTTAAAGTTCTGACACAAATGGAGGACCATCACCGCCAGACATAAACTCAACACATTGTTATTGATGGAGAGACTATGATATTAGCAACAGATTAAACAGATAATAAAGCTCATCTCCGCCAGAGAACCTTCTAAAGCACACAGGTATTTGTCCCTACCAACTACTGCCTGTCGATTCAAATTCAGAATGACTCTTGTTTGTGGCAGATCTGTCGACACACTAGATAGTTTCACGTCTTCTGTTATCGCTCTGGAAGAGGTGTTTGACGGGACCCTAGGTAGATGTTATGTAATAGCTAATATGTGTACAGTGCATCTGATTTTATAATACGAAGACAAGGTGAGAGGCTGTTAACCCGTCCCAAGGAAATAATTATTTGTTTACCAACACTGGTCCTAAATGATAAGTCAGTATGTTCCTCCTCAGCGTTTTCAAGGATGGGTTCTAACAACAGAACACTCCCCACCCCTGCCTACGCCTTGTGTACATTTATGAAAGTTTTAGTCCCGGCAGCCACTAATACTGATGTCTGTGCCCTGGGGTTTCTGTCGTACACAAAATCAAGAATGTAACAGTCTCTTATGACAATCAGTTCCATTAAGGAGACCGATTGGTATTTTTATAAGATTAAACCAAACAAGCAGTGAACAAGTAATAATATATAATGGTTACATTACCACGTCCAGGTGAGGTGGAGCACAGCGGCACTGACCCGCCCAGGAAGATCTGGAAAGAACAAAAAAACAAAAGACTCAACGACGTTGAAAGTTGACCTTTAGCATTGCTCCCCACTCTGCTCCCCACAGCTGTATCTAAGGCATCATAATTTATCATGGGTTTCCAGCAATGATAAAGTGAATTTATAAGTAAATGATGCAAGTAAGTAAGTGTGAGTCATTGAAAGTAATGTATCAGTTAATAACTAAGGTCTTTAAAGACGTATTTTAGGTTAGTCAATACACTATAGTCATCAACAACAAAACATTGAGAGAGAAACGTACTGTATACCTCTCCAGTTAAGACACGCATGTGAACTAAACACACCAGGAAAGAGTAAGGAGAAACTTGATCTACCACTTGGTCTACCACAAGAGGTTGGTGATGCCTTCAAACACTTGAAGAATGGGAATACATCATAAGAAACAGGCGAATTAAATACTGTAATAATGTAATAGAATGAAAAAAATACAGTACAGTCGCGTTTATTTTGTTTCATAAGATATTTCTCCATCTATAAAATATCATTCCATCACCATTTACATAACCTAAACATTTTACCGTCGTAGAAAAATTCCTCAGAGATTAATACGCTTGGAAGAAACTGTCCCAACCTCTATACCTGAAAAACTGGCCAGGCGAGAAAAAATGTCTGTCATTAATATTTACTTAAACAAATAAGAGAAATTCCACAGCGGCCACAGCTCCCGGGGAACAGTTGGGGCGCCGTAAAACTCTAAATTCCGCAGCAGCAATATCACTTCTGTCGTATGAGGTGTGTGTGTGTGTGTGTGTGTGTGTGTGTGTGTACAGGGGAGGCGTGTGGGTGGAGGAAGGGAAGGACGAGGGAGGGGCAAGATGAGGGAAAGCAGAGACAGGGAGGGGAGGGCAGAACTGAGAGGGCTGGGATGGAGAAAGAAGGCGAGGGGCAGGACGAGAGAGAGCAGGTACGGAGAGGAGCAAAATATGGAGAGGGCTAAAGTGGTTAGTGGTGGACGGCCAGTGGTGTAATATAAAGGCTGAACTTTGTGGCTGAGCAGAGATGAGACTCAGGTACACACACTGATGTTATGGCTGTGTTGGTGGTTCATGGTAGTGTTATGGTAGTGGTTCATAATGGTGTTGTGGTGAAGAATGTGGTTCATGGTGATGTTATGGTAGTAGTTGTGGCTCATGGTGGTGTTATGGTGGGTGGTTGTGGTTCATGGTGGTGTTATGGTAGTGGTTCATGGCGGATTTATGATGGTGGTGCTATGGTAAAGGAAGTAGTTCATAGTGGTGTTATGGTGGTGTCTGTAGCTGCAGTAGTGGTTCGCGGTGATGTTATGATAGTGGTTCATGGTGGTGTTATAGTGGTGGTTCATGGTGATGGTCTGGTGGTGCTATGGTGGTGGTTCTGGTGGTGCGTTATGGTGGTGGTTCATGGTAGTGTTGGCGGTAGTGGTTCTGGGTGCGTTATGGTGGTGGTTCATGGTGGTGTCATGGTGGGTGGTCTGCGGTGGTGTTATGGTGTGGGTTCGCGGCGGTGTTATGGTGGTGGTCTGGGCGGCAGTGTTATGGTGGTTTTAAGGTGGGGTGTCTGGTGGTAGTGTTAAGGTGGTGGTTCGCGGTGGTGCGTGGTAGTGGGTTCATGGTGGTGTTATGGTAGTGGTTCATGGTGATGTTATGGTGGTGGTTCATGGTGGTGTTATGGTGGTGGTTTATGGTGGTGTTATGGTGGTGGTTCATGGTGGTGTTATGGTAGTGGTTCATGGTGGTGTTATGGTGGTGGTTCATGGCGGTGTTATGGTGGTGGTTCATGGCGGTGTTATGGTGGTGGTTCATGGCAGTGTTATGGTGGTTTTATGGTGGTGGTTCATGGTAGTGTTATGGTGGTGGTTCATGGTGATGTTATGGTTGTAACGGCACCATTTGCATTATATAAATATTCACCCAAATGTATAATACAAATTTTTTCACTAAGTTATTCAACAATGACTCAGTAGTTGTTCATGTTACACACGCTGAGTCTGTAGCTTTCTCAGGAGTCGAGAGAGGTAAAGCTTACTAATCACAGCAGCCTGCCTACCGGCTTCCCTTCTCACGGTCAGAGAGGCCAGACTCCTATCACTAGATAACGTGTGAACACCTCACTTAAGTGTTCCCAGATATAAGTGCACTCAAGACACTTACCTGGAGAGAATTCACACTACATTCTCTCCTAAACTCAGGACTGTGTATATAGATTGACGCTTCAACAATAAAGAAAGACCAGAAGAAGTGTTTCTGTCAGCCCTGCCACTTTAAGAGTTCCAGAACTACTTTAAAATATTTGTGTGTGATATAAAAACAGCTATCATATGGTAATGGAAGTGGTTCATGGTGGTGGTGGTTCATAATAATGTTATGGTAAAAGAAGTGGTTCATGGTGGTGTTATTATGGTTGTGGTGGTGGTTCTTGATGGTGCTATGGTGGTGGTTAATGGTGGCGTTATGTTAAAAAAGTGATTCATGGTGTTGTGGTGATGGTTCATGGTAATGTTATGGTAAAGGAATTGATTCATGGTGTTGTGGTGATGGTTCATGGTAATGTTATGGTAAAGGAATTGATTCATGGTGTTGTGGTGATGGTTTATGGTAATGTTATGGTAAAGTAATTGATTCATGGTGTTGTGGTGATGGTTCATGGTAATGTTATGGTAAAAGAATTGATTCATGGTGTTGTGGTGATGGTTCATGGTAATGTTATGGTAAAGGAAGTGATTCATGGTGTTGTGGTGATGGTTCATGGTAATGTTTTGGTAAAGTAAGTTATTCATGGTGTTGTGATGATGGTTCATGGTAATGTTATGGTAAAGGAATTGATTCATGGTGTTGTGGTGATGGTTCATGGTAATGTTATGGTAAAGGAATTGATTCATGGTGTTGTGGTGATGGTTCATGGTAATGTTATGGTAAAGTAAGTGATTCATGGTGTTGTGGTGATGGTTCATGGTAATGTTATGGTAAAGGAAGTGGGTCATGGTGTTGTGGTGATGGTTATGGTACGTTATGGTAAAGGCGGGTGGTAGCAGGTGATGGTTCATGGTAATGTTATGATAAAGGGAAGTGATTCATGGTGTTGTGGTGATGGTTCGCGGTAATGTTATGGTAAAGTGAAGTGTTCGGTGTTGTGGGGTGATGGTCTGGCGGTGTAACAGCGTGGTAAAGGAAGTGGTTCATGGTGTTAGGTGATGGTTCATGGAATGTTATGTTAAAGGAAGTGGGTCATGGCGGTAAAGGATGGTCTGCGGTAATGTTATGGTAAAGGAAGTGGTTCGCGGTGTTGTGGTGATGGGTCTGGCGGCAATGTTATGGTAAAGGAAGTAATGCGGTGTTGTGGTGATGGTTCGCGGCACGTTGGCGATAAAGGAAGTGATTCATGGTGTTGTGGGTGATGGTCTGCGGTAATGTTATGGTAAAGGAATTGATTCATGGTGTTGTGGTGATGGTTTATGGTAATGTTATGGTAAAGTAATTGATTCATGGTGTTGTGGTGATGGTTCATGGTAATGTTATGGTAAAGGAATTGATTCATGGTGTTGTGGTGATGGTTCATGGTAATGCTATGGTAAAGGAAGTGGTTCATGGTGTTGTGGTGATGGTTCATGGTAATGTTATGTTAAAGAAAGTGATTCATGGTGTTGTGGTGATGGTTCATTGTAATGTTATGTTAAAGGAAGTGATTCATGGTGTTGTGGTGATGGTTCATGGTAATGTTATGTTAAAGGAAGTGATTCATGGTGTTGTGGTGATGGTTCATGGTAATGTTATGGTAAAGGAAGTGATTCATGGTGTTGTGGTGATGGTTCATGGTAATGTTATGGTAAAGGAAGTGGTTCATGGTGCAGTAAGGATACAACAAAATATAAGCAAACGGAAGGTACCTCTACCTAAGACACCACAGTACCGTCTCTAAACCTTTATACCCCACAGACACACATACTATATTTATACATTAATGGGCTAAGAAATAAAGAGACGAACAACATTTCCTGGCAGCATCCGTCATGGATTTTATTCTAGAGAATCATCTTAATAAAACAGTCAAATTTACATGATAAAATACGAATATGATAAAGAGCTTTTTATTATGTAAGCAAGCAGGTCGGCTGTGTTGCGTGTAGCCGGGAGTCAGACCAGGCAGGACAATAACAGTTATTTTGGTTATGTTGTCTGTGTTAAGAACTCAAGGTTTCATCTGAATGTGAAGTTTTGCCAAACAGTGATATTATTTTATTGCTACTACTAAATGGAAATTAAACCCTTGTGTGATGACATCCTTTATCATTATACGATAACCAAATTACACCTAAAGTAGTTTAGGTAAGGTTGTGTATGAAGCTATACATCTACGTGTATTATGGCTATCTACCTGAACGTCGACGGCCAGTGACAAGTTGCCAAGAAAGAAATACAATGAAGTTATCGATATATTGCAAGTGTCTCTTGATGCATCACCAGATTAATATTAGTCTCCTAAAAGAACTCACAGCCGACGGGACGTAATGTTAGGATGTAGTAAAGTGATGTTAGGACGTAATAAGGTGATGTTAGAATGTAATAAAGTGATGTTAGGATGTGGTAAAGTGATGTTAGGACGTAATAAAGTGATGTTAGGGCGTAATAAAGTGATGTTAGGACGTAATAAAGTGATGTTAGGATGTAATAAAGTGATGTTAGGACGTAATAAAGTGATGTTAGGACGTAATAAAGTGATGTTAGAATGTAATAAAGTGATGTTAGGATGTAATAAAGTGATGTTAGGATGTAATAAAGTGATGTTAGGACGTAGTAAAGTGATGTTAGGACGTAATAAAGTGATGTTAGAATGTAATAAAGTGATGTTAGGATGTAATAAAGTGATGTTAGGACGTAATAAAGTGATGTTAGGATGTAATAAAGTGATGTTAGGACGTAATAAAGTGATGTTAGGATGTAGTAAAGTGATGTTAGAATGTAATAAAGTGATGTTAGAATGTAATAAAGTGATGTTAGGATGTAATAAAGTGATGTTAGGATGTAATAAAGTGATGTTAGGACGTAATAAAGTGATGTTAGGCTGTAATAAAGTGATGTTAGGATGTAATAAAGTGATGTTAGGATGTAATAAAGTGATGTTAGGACGTAATAAAGTGATGTTAGGATGTAGTAAAGTGATGTTAGAATGTAATAAAGTGATGTTAGGATGTAATAAAGTGATGTTAGGATGTAATAAAGTGATGTTAGGACGTAATAAAGTGATGTTAGGATGTAGTAAAGTGATGTTAGAAAGCAATAAGGTGATGTTAGGATGTAATAAAGTGATGTTAGGATGTAATAAAGTGATGTTAGGATGTAATAAAGTGATGTTAGAAAGCAACAAGGAGATGTTAGAATGTAATAAAGTGATGTTAGGATGTAATAAAGTGATGTTAGGGCGTAATAAAGTGATGTTAGAATGTAATAAAGTGATGTTAGAAAGCAACAAGGAGATGTTAGAATGTAATAAAGTGATGTTAGGATTTAGTAAAGTGATGTTAGGACGTAATAAAGTGATGTTAGGATTTAGTAAAGTGATGTTAGGACGTAATAAAGTGATGTTAGGATGTTAGAATGTAAAAAGTGATGTTAGAAAGCAACAAGGAGATGTTAGAATGTAATAAAGTGATGTTAGGATTTAGTAAAGTGATGTTAGGACGTAATAAAGTGATGTTAGGATTTAGTAAAGTGATGTTAGGACGTAATAAAGTGATGTTAGGATTTAGTAAAGTGATGTTAGGACGTAATAAGGTGATGTTAGAATGTAATAAAGTGATGTTAGGATGTAATAAAGTGTTGTTAGGGCGTAATAAAGTGATGTTAGGATGTAATAAAGTGATGTTAGGACGTAATAAAGTGATGTTAGGATGTAGTAAAGTGATGTTAGGATGTAATAAAGTGATGTTAGAATGTAATAAAGTGATGTTAGGATGTAATAAAGTGATGTTAGGGCGTAATAAAGTGATGTTAGGGCGTAATAAAGTGATGTTAGGGCGTAATAAAGTGATGTTAGGATGTAATAAAGTGATGTTAGGATGTAATAAAGTGATGTTAGGATGTAATAAAGTGATGTTAGAAAGCAACAAGGAGATGTTAGAATGTAATAAAGTGATGTTAGGGCGTAATAAAGTGATGTTAGGGCGTAATAAAGTGATGTTAGGATGTAATAAAGTGATGTTAGGATGTAAAAAAGTGATGTTAGAAAGCAACAAGGAGATGTTAGAATGTAATAAAGTGATGTTAGAATGTAATAAAGTGATGTTAGGATGTAGTAAAGTGATGTTAGGACGTAATAAAGTGATGTTAGGATGTAGTAAAGTGATGTTAGGACGTAATAAAGTGATGTTAGGATGTAGTAAAGTGATGTTAGGACGTAATAAAGTGATGTTAGGATGTAGTAAAGTGATGTTAGGACGTAATAAAGTGATGTTAGGATGTAGTAAAGTGATGTTAGGATGTAGTAAAGTGATGTTAGACGTAATAAAGTGATGTTAGACGTAATAAAGTGATGTTAGGATGTAATAAAGTGATGTTAGGACGCAATAAAGTGATGTTAGGACGTAAGTAAGTAGGATGTTAAAGGATGTTAGGATGTAAAGTGATGTTAGGGTGTAATAAAGTGATGTTAGGATTTAGTAAAGTGATGTTAGGACGTAATAAAGTGATGTTAGGATGTAGTAAAGTGATGTTAGGACGTAATTAAGTGATGTTAGGATGTAATAAGTGATGTTAGGACGTAATAAAAGTGATGTTAGGATGTAGTAAAGTGATGTTAGGACGTAATAAAGTGATGTTAGGATGTAGTAAAGTGATGTTAGGACGTAATAAAGTGATGTTAGGATGTAATAAAGTGATGTTAGGATGTAGTAAAGTGATGTTAGGACGTAATAAAGTGATGTTAGGATGTAGTAAAGTGATGTTAGGACGTAATAAAGTGATGTTAGGATGTAGTAAAGTGATGAAAGGACGTAATTAAGTGATGTTAGGTTGTAGTAAAGTGATGTTAGGACGTAATAAAGTGATGTTAGGATGTAGTAAAGTGATGTTAGGACGTAATAAAGTGATGTTAGGATGTAGTAAAGTGATGTTAGGATGTAGTAAAGTGATGTTAGGACGTAATAAAGTGATGTTAGGACGTAGTTAAGTGAGGTTAGGACGTAATAAAGTGATATTAGGATGAAATAAAACAAGAGCCTTAACAGAAGCCCTACGACACAGCATGAATATATTCATATGCATGAGGATTTGGAAGAGTCCAATGTACAGTTTGGCGGTGTGTGAAGTTGTACTCTTCTCTCCACTTAAGCTGTACAGCTACCAGGTGAACATTGTCGTGGTATTAGATATACAGCAGGTTTCTAGAGCTTTTTTTTAATATAATTAAACCTTTTAAATAAAATTGCGTCGTGTTCCTTAAAATCTGTGAAGCGGGGATCTCTCTCAAACTCCTGTCACACCACTCACCTTATATAAAAAAAATTCTACTATTCCAGTTTTTAGGCCGAAGTAACGAATTCTAATCATAAAATGAATTCTTACGGTTCCTTGAACATTACCAAGTGTCTGAGTATCATAACGTTGTGGAATATAATTCTATGAATTAATTAGAGCTCATTACGTATTCCATATTGAAAAAGTCAACACCACCATCCCCTCTTGAGATATTTTTGCTTTTTGTTATTTCTTATACAATAATATATTAAGGATAATTGTTTTATAAAACCTCAGAATGAAAAAAAAAAAAAAAAAAAAAAAAATATATATATATATATATATATATATATATATATATTTCTTATTGGCCCAATAAAGCACGGACTTCTACATACAATCAACACCTCAACCCGCCAGGATTCGAACCCACGGCCCACAAGCCTATGATGACTGGGGAAATCGCTAACCGCTGTACCACCAGGATACTAAAAGCAGTCCTAGACTTTGTTATATTTCACACAAAGCCTGTTCAACGAGCTTATGGCGCGGTGAACCTCTAATGGGGACCATCCGTATCACGTAGGTGGTCAGAGTAACGTTTTACCAAATCCGGCTTCGAAACACGAGGATCCATATATATTTCATTAGCCCAATAAAGCACCTCTAACGGGTGGTCCCCATTAGAGGTTCACTGCGCCATAAGCTCGTTGAACAGGCTTTGTGTGAAATATAACAAAGTCTAGGACTGCTTTTAGTATCCTGGTGGTACAGCGGTTAGCGTTCCTCAGTCACAGTCATAGGCTTGTGGGCCGTGGGTTCGAATCCTGGCGGGTTGAGGTGTTGTATATATATATATATATATATACTGCTAATAGTAATACTTTTATTGTTTGTATTGATACAACTTTATGAAAATTAGAGTATATGTGTCAAGTCACGCTTTGTTTGACTTATGACACCATTACTATCATTTACTGCAACTAAATTTAATAGGTTATGTTACACTAATTAGGTTAAAAATATAAATATTTATAAATTATTATTTCCGTTCACCTCTAAAATATTTAGCTTAACACTGTGGAATACCTTGGGGTGGATTCTGGAGTAAATGTCTCAAGTGTCGGAGATTCATCCACTTAGTTGAGGACCATCAGATCCCAAGCAGCACAGACTCTTGAGAAGATTGCCTCAGTCTTGGTCGAGAGGGCGTCAATGACCTAGAGAGAACTCGTCTGCCGGCAGTGAGTGCTCCTCGTGCAGGGAACTTCCTCCTGGCCTCCCCAAACTCCTCCTAAGGCACTCTCCTCCATCCCCCGGCCGTCCGTGCTGGAATAACCCTCTGTCTTGTGGCACCTATTCATAGTGTTTACAAGTGTATCTGTGGCAATGATTGGGCAGACCAACGTAGCAGCCACGCCCTTGTGTGTGCGTGTGTGTGTGTGAGACCTCCGGGGTTTGGCATACGAAACATAACAAAGGTAATAACATCATCAAGAGGAGTCTAACAACTGTGGGCTGCCCAGCACATATGGAACTGCTGGTTCATAGGTCTGACAGCAAGCATCCAGACGGAACCAAACTGGCCCCTTAAAGGGTACAGTACAGCTGGAGCTGGGAGGACAGCAAGCTTCAGGGAAAACCAGAAGTAGAGAAAGTAGGGTCAGAGACTCTGAGAGCCTAGGGCACCAAGGTCCTAAAGTTGCTGAAGGAGTTGGGGTCGAGTCTTACTTAGGCTGCATGGAGACTCTAATTTCATCTACCATTAGGTCCTACACACTGCTCATTTTTTTACTCCTAAAAACGTACTTGAAACTGGTCGTCACATGTATGTTTACTCCTATTACGTAGCTCATGCCTTAATCTCTCTCTCTCTCTCTCTCTCTCTCTCTCTCTCTCTCTCTCTCTCTCCTTCAGTACTACCACTATGCACCTCTCTAGCAATTGTGTGCTGTAATGAGCCCTAGGTCCCTCAAACTTGTAGGAAAAATATTGTAATTTTTTCATGATTAGTTGCAGAGACGGATATAAAATATATTGACATATAATTTCGTTATTAACGCAGAAAAATACCCAATTTATATGTGTCTATTTGGAAGAAAGTGGTGGTGGCGGCGCTGCAGTTGGCAGCCTCCATGCATATTTGAGGGTGCGGCGCGAGGTTATTACCCCGGAGTAGGACCCGCGGGAGGCACCAAGAGGGTGACCACGCCGCCATACTGGACACGTCCAGCGGCAATAAAGTTATCCCACGTCGTTTTTGCGTCTGTTAAGTCTGCCAGCACCTTCTGAGTGCTGGAGTACAACCAACAGCACTGCACCATACAGCTCTCCACATCAGTATCCTCCCCTTTAGTGCTGTACCACCAAAATGCTGTGATATAGCCAGCAACATCACCTCAGCACCTTGAGTCACATTACCAGAGTGTGAACACACTTCCTCTGTATGGTCACCGTTGCACCAGGCTGTGTTGATACTCGTCACTAGTGCTCGTCCAGTCTTACATTACAACATTATATCAGCTTGTTATTACCGCTGGTGCACGAGGCCACTTACCCAATACCCATTACTATAAGATTAATTCACATGCCATCATTATTTCAACATTAGTACAGTTAGTCTTCACAGTTACATTATGCCTATCAGGCTTTATCAGAAATTTTCGCAGATATTCAGATCGAAATACCGTGATTTGTAAAAAAAAAAAAATTCTGAAGTTTACATATAAATCATTTATGAATGTTATGTATAGTCAACCAATATGAGTTTGTGGTGATTACCATAGAGAGAGTGTATTTGTATAGTGACAATACGACCAATACATTGTCAGTATTTTCTTCCAGTGCAGAAGTCAGAAAACATTTTAAGATTAAAGTTAAAAGCCCTGATTAACTATAATCTTACTGTAATTGGTATTTTTTACGATTTTCCAACAAAAGTTGCAGTAATTATAATCGGCTTGTATACTGTACATGGGAACTGTTTCTCTTAACTGGTTCCAATCCCATTCTCGCAGCAGTAATAACTACCACATGTAACCTCAAATATAAGTCTTTAGTTCCCTGTTAGGTCATCTGTTACGGACACAAGGAAGGTCTCTTACCTTACCCTTAGTATTGCCCATTAATATCTCTACCATTAACTTCTCATGTGGTCAAAGATCTCCAATTCCTTATTCTTTAAATGTCTACTATTTCTCTCATTGTTCTTTATAGGCTCTTTAATTATTTGTGGATATTTCAGTCTTTCAGTATAACACATTTTAAGCATTCTCCTGTAACACCACATCATAAAGCCTCCCACCTTCCTCTGACCTCCCTCTGGTGTCTTGTGAAAGTGCCCACAATGCTGTTCTGTACGTTCAGCACCCTTTCCTCTGAGTATAATCATAGTTCATTTTTAACAACTCTCTAAGATTATTCAATGTTATTTTAGTTCAAACAAATCATATTTTAACGTTTTTTCTAACGTCTGTCATCGTAACTTCCATTCCCGACTAAATTCACACAATTTTCCACTTCCCTATTTTATTAATTATCTCTACTTTCACTGAGGCAACATTGGTTTTAATCTCTTATCCTTCATCTTTATTTCTTATTTATTGACCAGTTTGTAATGTCTTTTTCACTAACTGCAATAAAACTGTATATTCTGTATACCGAATAATTGCTATTAATTAGCCATCTGTCATCACTTATTACAACTTCAGATTGATATTATGTAATGATATAAACAGCACTCGGCCTTGTCTAACTCCCTACCCATAAGCCGGCTAGTAAGTCTATGTATGACTAACTTTGCAGCTTCCTGATACAGTACATAAAATAATCTGTATTGTTTAAAATTGGCTGCACACTATGATTACTGGTAATTAACACACTGAATTATTTTTTTAATTACTGGGAGGATTTCTTTGGCAATAAATATAGTTGTTAACAGTTTAATCGTCTCCCTGGACATTTGTTTTAGAAATTCTACTTGAAGTTGATCAACCTCGCATATCATAGCATTTGTCTATTTTACTCAAAGCTGCCTCGACTAGTTTCCAAAATTGGCAGCTTGATTTATGTTTACCTTTCTTATCTTGCCTTCACTCTACCATCATCATCGTACAGTTCTTCTTGATACACTAACTTACTTTGTTTTATTCTACTTCAAACAAGATTTCATTGCCTTTACTTTTTTAGACCCATTATATTTATTATCTGTTTTCAGGTTTATTTATTAACGTATTTGGTATATTTCTTTGAAGTTTTATTTCCTGTGAATATTTCCTCACTAGGTATTTATTTTATCTGTTTAGAAATTCTTCCTGATTCTGTTTACACGCCTTTTAAATTCCCTTGAAGTTCTTTTATAAGCTTCACTTCCTCGACCCAACTTTCTTCTCTGATCCATTTTCTTTAAGGTTTCATTTGAGATCCCGTCTGTTTTATCTTGGTTCTCTTTCGGCCTTTTTTTCTTAATCTCTAATAATATTTCCTTCAATTAACTTCATTCCTGTTCTATTTCATTCTCTTCAAGTCTATCTCCTACAAGTGTAAACATCTATTTTGAGTTTCAATTTGAAAGTCGATTTCTACTTCTGTTTTCAGATACCCCGAATCCCATGTATCCGAGTATCCATGTATCCCCAAATCCCATGTATCCGAGTATCCATGTATCCCCAAATCCCATGTATCGAACAGCA
>NW_024715832.1:410000-467190 GCF_018991925.1 Homarus americanus | reverse complement strand
AACTGTATCTCTGCAAACCTGTGTTGCATGTTGCCTTGAGCAGAGACCACACCACGGCTTAGTCGGAGGGCATAACCGGGCCACATGGCCCCAGTGCTGACAGTTGTAACACCTCCGGTTAGCTGATAGAGTGTTACCTTCAGAGTCCGATAGGCTATATAAGATCTCTGATAGATTACCACGCACCAGCCCTGGTCATTCGTGACGGGAAAGGAGTTGACAAGCCGAGAAAATGCAAAATAAAGCCCTCAGAATTATCCTAGGATGTCCCATGAGCACTAAAGTACTTAATATGAGGAAAGAACTAGGTATACCCAGTGTTAAAGATAGAATAATTGAAGTCAACCTCATGATAGCCCTGAGGCTTCTGGTGGTGATCCTGATAACATTGTTTCTTAAAATTGCTAGAATGTATGAACCATGGGACTACTGAGTCTAAATGTGGATCCAAACTACAGCTACACATATGAAGATATTTGGACTAGACCACCTGTACAAAGTTGAGACACAACAGCGCTTCCTGCCACCCTGGCGGACAGTTCCCTGATATCACAATACCGACGTATCCGCCTAAAAATTAATTATACAAAGCATTTATCTCCAACACACTGCCAAATTGAGAGCCCTTGAACACATACACTCTACAGACTGATGATAATATCACAGACCATCTACACTGATGGATCTCTAAACACCGCCTGTGGGAGGGCTGGAAGTTGTTGTTGTGACTCAACCAGACGGTAATATAACTGAGAAAGGAGTTAGAATTAACAACTGGGCATCCACTCTACAAACTGAATTAGTTGCCATACTCACAGCTAAATTCATTGAAACCACTGTTACTGACAGTCTCATCATCACTGACTCTCTATCCTCACTACTTGCCCTTGGTACTTGACTCAGGTTGTCACGATCTTGTCTCAAGCCAGACACAAATATGCGTGCCTTGTTGACCTGGGGACAAGGTCAAACTGTTAGGATCCCTCCTCATAGGCCTCATAAACATGACAGAGTTGATGCCCTCGCCAAACTCGGTCTAACAAAGACACTGTTGAATACAATTTGGGTCTGTCAAAAGAACCCTTAAAAACTGTATTAGAAAGAACTTATTGATGAGTTTGACGCAAGTAGACAAGTGCAAACAGGCACTAGTCGATCCATAGGCTACCATGATGAGATGTATCAAGTGAAACATGTATATGGGAGCAAGTAACAAGATCACTAGATTACAAGATGTTGTAACCGCTAGATTAAGTTAGGATATAAGTACCTTCTGGCAGTATGTTCCTCAAGCAGATGTAAACAAAACTAATGTGGAAGTGTGTGGCCATACAAGGCCACACACTTAAACACTACGTCCTCGACTGTGTGAAGATAGAACCTTTAGGGACAGGTCCAAGCACACTGTGTGTGAAATGGCACAACACTTCATCTCTAATGGCAAGATAGCTGACATTAAGATTGTATCCACTTTTTGCACTCAGTAACTATATCAGTTCTCATGTACAGAACCAAATACGCAATGTGCTTGAATACTTCCCACGTAAATGTGACATAAAGGAGGCCAGACATACTGCCTCACACGCCTGTTCTCACGCATTTGTGAATAAGTTACCCTATGTATAGAACTAAACAAATAATGTAAATGAAATACTGTGTAACTTTCGGTGCCATAATATCCTGACAACCGGGGTTAATTATTATGACCCTTTGTAAACCCTACTCTGTAATCCTTGCGCTACTGCTCACAGGATGAGTGTGGGTGCATTAAAGAAGGCTGCAAGCGGCAAATCAAAATAAAAATCAACCACCAAGCACGAGTAAGGCGGTGGACACACGCAGTGCTACTTGACCCCAGAGTCAATGTGGAGAAGTGGAGGAGGGTAATGTGATACCTAGCCCAGTGGCTCCTGTCACACACTGCTGCCTCATGTGCAGCTGTAGACACACTACCTCCTGTCACACACCCCTGCCTCATGTGCAGCTGTACACACGTTGCCCCTGTCACACCTCCTGCCTCATGTGCAGCTGTACACACGCCACCTCCTGTCACACGCTCCTGCCTCATGTGCAGCTGTACACACGTTGCCTCCTGTCACACACTGCTGCCTCATGTGCAGCTGTACACACGTTGCCTCCTGTCACACACTCTCCTGCCTCATGTGCAGCTGTACACACGCTGCCTCATGTGCAGCTGTACACACGCTGCCTCCTGTCACACTCTCCTGCCTCATGTGCAGCTGTACACACACGCCTCCTGTCACACCTGCTGCCTCATGTGCAGCTGTACACACTTTCCCCTGTCACACTCTCCTGCCTCATGTGCAGCTGTACACACGTTCCCCCTGTCACACTCTCCTGCCTCATGTGCAGCTGTACACACGTTGCCCCCTGTCACACACTGCTGCCTCATGCAGCTGTACACACGTGCCTCCTGTCACACACCTCTGCCTCACGTGCAGCTGTACACACGTTGCCTCCTGTCACACTCTCCTGCCTCATGTGCAGCTGTACACATTGCCTCCTGTCACACTCTCCTGCCTCATGTGCAGCTGTACACACGTTGCCTCCGTCACACACACTGCTGCCTCATGTGCAGCTGTACACACGTTGCCCCCCGTCACACACCTGCCTCATGTGCAGCTGCACACGTTGCCTCCTGTCACACTCTCCTGCCTCACGTGCAGCTGTACACACGCTGCCTCTGTCCGTTCTCATAAGTCAGTTCCAGACACATGTAAGATCTAGGTTGTTATTATACGTTGGTGGAGTCGGACGCTCGGGTACAAAAAACATGTCCTGGTGTCTTCCATAGTTCACAACTTATAACCCTCCAAGTGAGTCGCTTATAATAAACACTTATGAAACTTATTAAAATATATGGCGGCCGCAAACGGTCTGACTATACGGTCCATTTTAAATATTGTTGTATAATTATCTGTAACTAACAGTGTACAGCTCGGTATTATGGGTATAGAAGTAATAGTGTAACACACACACACACACACACACACACACACACACACACACAAACGCGGGTCTACCACTGGCATGTGTCATCCAGGCGCCCTGTCACCCCTCTAGTACAAAGGTTGCTTATCAACTCCTACATTGATATACTGTACAGTGAGGAACTGGACCACAGGTGCGGGGGAGGAGGCATCGTAGTGGTGGTCCCGGCCATACTGTGTGTGGCTGGACTGTACAATGGGCAGGCCAAATGATGAAAGTCCCTCCCATATTAACCAAGCATATTGATACTTATACTTAAACTTGTGAGGGGGGCCAGACAGGAAAGTTCGGGGAGGGAGGGAAGGGGAGGGGGAGGAGGGAGGGCAAATCTGAATCGAAATCTGAATCCAAGTCGGTTTCAGTTTCGGATTTAAGAAACAAATCCGAATCTGAAGTAAAGTCACGATGGACGCCACCTCAGTAAAGTCCCAGGAGAGTGTTTTAATGGCGTGGTTACTTCATAATAATCAAGGACATAATGTTGGCTTTGGTCACGTACGTCAAGACAAGACACGGACAAGGCCATGTACTGTTGATCATCCTTGGGTCGTGGGTTATATTAGGACCTGTGTGTGTGTGTGTGTGTGTGTGTGTGTGTGTGTGTGTGTGTGTGTGTGTGTGTGTGTGTGTGTGTGTGTGTGTGTGTGTTAACCTTGGTTCCCACTCCCTTTAATAACTTGCATTTGACCTCCTGTCGACCTGCTCGTCATCAGCGTCTCGCCCTGTGGAAGACACCTGGGGGTTTAGTCGCCACTTCACATACAACTCATAACTCCAACACTTACCAAGAGGAGTTTCGGCTTAAAAGACTACAGACGTATAACACTATATTGTCCTATGTATTACACGAATCCTTTACCCCAACATTTAACATAAAGATTTTCGACCTAAATCATCTGTAGACGAGTGTTGTATAGCATTATGTTGGCCTTTTGATATGAGTTACCACAGCTGACACAGACCATTACCTGAAAATTTACCTTAAGGAATTTCACCCTAATTGATCTCAGATATTGTGTTGTATCGCATTATATTACATCTAGGTAACTAAAATCCTCTGCCACACTACAAACCCAAGGCTTTTCTACCATAAGTGATCGACAGACGAGTGCTATATAGTGCTATATTGTTATCTGTGTGTGTGTGTGTGTGTGTGTGTGTGTGTGTGTGTGTGTGTGTCGTGCAATACTGTAGAGTGAGTTACTGGCGCCTCT
Source organism: Homarus americanus (assembly GCF_018991925.1). NCBI lineage: Eukaryota > Metazoa > Arthropoda > Malacostraca > Decapoda > Nephropidae > Homarus > Homarus americanus. The sequence continues at coordinate 462,964 of NW_024715832.1, read as the reverse complement.
TGGGGAATCTTGAAGGGGGGGGGCGCTAATTTTCTGTATATCACCTGAAGATTAGACACCCCTCATGCATACCTAACCTAACTTAACCCTTTGGCTGCGGGAGGTTACCCCAAGCTGAAAGGGTTAACCTAACCTAACCTAAATTAACCTATCTTCTAATTTTATCTATCTTAACCTAACTTAACTAAACCTAACCTAACCAAAACTGACTTAACATAACCATCCCGCAGCTGGCGTTAGGGTGATCAATCTTCAGGTGAAATAAGTATGGGTGCCTGATTTTCCTCCTGGCCACAAATGTTACCATCATCATCATCCTCCTCATCATCATCATCGTCATCATCATCATCATCATCTTCATCATCTGCCTTCTTATTATCATCACCACCATTACCCTGTCTGGCCACACACTATTACTGTACAGTAGACAAGCGTAAAACAGGGAGGGAATTGATAATGTAACCCCTTGTGTTTGTTTATTTCCAGATGCTTGTACCCGTGTGTGTGTGTGTGTGTGTGTGTGTGTGTGTGTGTGTGTGTGTGTGTGTGTGTGTGTGTGTGTGTGGTTATCTCTCTTAAACTCTTCTTAGTGCTCTCTCTCTCTCTCTCTCTCTCTCTCTCTCTCTCTCTCTCTCTCTCTCTCTCTCTCTCTCTCTCTCTCTCTCTCTCTCTCTCTCTCTCTCTCTCTCTCTCTCTCTCTCTTAGGTGTTGACTTGCATGTATGTAATTTTCACACGTTTCAGGATCTCTTGACACAGAACTCTTGAAAGAAGTTGTTGAGGGCAAGACAGAGGACGTCAATATTAGTCGAGTAAACAGAGGATCCCGGTGAGTGTGAATGGATGACCTAACGATACATTAATGATGATCTTGAGTGACAGCCCACGTTGGAGAGTGTGTGTGTCGGTTACTCCACCACCTGGGCAGGATGGTAGTCCACCCAAGGGTTGTTCCACCAGGGTTGTATACACGGAGGGAGTCAGACCTACTATGTTTTGGAATCTGCTTGCGGGATGTAAACACTTGTGGTAGTAAATATCAAACCGTGGATAGTACACCTTGAGGGCCCGGTCTGGTAGTGTGCTATAGAGGAGGAGGAGATAGGGGCGCATCGCTCCTGAAGGTGAAAGCGCCCCACCACCATAATCTGGGCTATTTATAATGTAAACACCACAAGATGAAAGACAAACTCTTGAGTCATACCCCAAGGGAGAAATCTAACTCCAGGTCCCTCTCTTAGACTCTCCTACCACGGATTGCTTTATGCTTATTGCTAACTTCTGGGAACTGACGACGACAACACACGGGGAATTTTTCTACTTGAGAACATTAAGAAAATCTATTATTTCTCCTCGGGGCTTTGTGTGAGTACCCAGGACCTTCTTTCATAACTCGAGGACATGATATACTGTACTTGGCTGTGAGACCGAGAGAGATACAGTACAGTAGATCCTGGTAATAAAACCTCGCTGTGTAAACATGATTATATCCCTTAAGAGTTCCAGGAAATGAGACAGCTGAGTCGGGAGAACTTTGATCCTCTGGAATACCACGAGGTCCTACACTCCCCCCTCCCCAGGCTGTCTTAGGTCCTACACCCCCAGGCTGTCTTAAGACCTACACACCCCAGGCTGTCTTAGGTCCTACACCCCCAGGCCTCCTTGGGTCCAACACCCCAGGCTGTCTTGGGTCCTACACCCCCAGGCTGTCTTGGGTCCTACACCCCCAGCGAGCTGTCTTAGGTCTACCCCCAGGCTGTCTTAGGTCCTGCACCCACCCCCACCCAGGCTGTCTTGGGTCCTACACCCCCAGGCTGTCTTAGGTCCTACACCCCCCAGGCTGTCTTAGGTCCTACCCCTAGGCTGTCTTAGGTCCTACCCCAGGCTGTCTTGGGTCCACCACCCACCCCCCAGGCTGTCTTAGGTCCTACACCCCCAGGCTGTCTTAGGTCCTACACCCCCAGGCTGTCTTGGGTCCCCACCCACCCCAGGCTGTCTTGGGTCCCTGCACCCCCCAGGCTGCCTTAGGTCCCTACACCCCAGGCTGTCTTAGGTCCTACACCCCAGGCTGTCTTAGGTCCTACACCCCAGGCTGTCTTAGGTCCTACACCCCAGGCTGTGTCTTAGGTCCTACACCCCCAGGCTGTCTTAGGTCCTACACCCCCAGGCTTTCTTGGGTCCTACACCCCAGGCTGTCTTGGGTCCTACACACCCCCTAGGCTGTCTTAGGTCCTACACCCACCCCCCCAGGCTGTCTTAGGTCCTACACCCCAGGCTGTCTTAGGTCCTACACTCCTCCTCAAGGCTGTGTAAGGACCTACTCCTCCCTCAAGTTCTACCTCTCATAATTTTTATTTTATCGTTGTTGGACTAGTGGATGACTAACCTTGCTACGTGCATAAAGAAAGACCTTTGTTGTTGAAGCGGAGTGATAACATAATGTAATACCAACACCACATGAGCAAGGGAGGCACGGTAGGGGGTATCACCACACCTAGAGGCGACTGTACGTAGAGAATACAGGTAAGAACAGGTAAACAAACAATGTACCTAGACAGCACAGGTAGCTAGACAGTACAGGTATACAAACAATATTAATGAGTAAGATAAACTCGACTATGGAGAACTAACACAACCATCAGAAGCTTAGTTCCTGTATGATACTTATAGCCAAGTATAACAAAGACTAATGATATGCAAATTAGGGTTGAATAAAATTGGAACAAAAAAAATTACCAGTCCTTGTTACGTGTACTATGTCTTGAAAGGGACTAATTAACATACAGGTAAATTAAAAGAGGATAAGGATAAAATGACTGACATTTACACATACTTGTACTATATATACTGTAGTCTCTCCTCCATACTATAAATAAGCCTTCACCAACGAATTCCGTCACGTGTGAGAGAGAGAGAGAGAGGGAGGAGGTCGTCGTGACTCTCTCTCTCTCTCTCTTTCTATTCCAGTATGTTAGATTGGGTTGGGTTAGGTTAGGTTAGGTTAGGTTAGCGTATTTAAGTCATCACATGGAATAAGCTGGGTTGCTTAATCTTCACGTATATCTGGATTTAAATCAAGACATCACATCTGGACACACACACACACACACACACACACACACACATGATCTACATATTCATTATAGGCCTTTTAATCTTTCTTGGTCTGTAGATGTAGAGACAAAGACTGACCTGGATTTAAACTTAAGCTGCGTCTCTACAGAATGGTTAAAACGGAGGGAGTGAGTGAGTCAGGGTGAGTATCCATAGAGATAGCTGACGCCGGAGAATAAATAGACATTGGATTGCTAATAATCTTTTGGTGTGTGAAGGTTGAATAAAAGGTATCAGTGAGTTATTGAGTGAGCTAGTTGGTTATTGAGTGAGCTAGTTGGTTATTGAGTGAGTTAGTTGGTTATTGAGTGAGCTAGTTGGTTATTGAGTGAGTTAGTTGGTTATTGAGTGAGCTAGTTGGTTATTGAGTGAGTTAGTTTGTTATTGAGTGAGCTAGTTGGTTATTGAGTGAGCTAGTTGGATATTGAGTGAGCTAGTTGGCTATTCAATGAGCTAGTTGGTTATTCAGAGAGCTAGTTGGTTATTGAGTGAGCTAGTTGGTTATTGAGTGAGCTAGTTGGTTATTGAGTGAGCTAGTTGGTTATTGAGTGAGTTAGTTGGCTATTCAATGAGCTAGTTGGTTATTCAGAGAGCTAGTTGGTTATTCAATGAGCCAGTGAGTTATTCAGTGAGTCATTTGTTCAGTGAGTCAGTTAGTCAGTGAGTGTTATTCAGTGTGTCTGTTATTCAATAAGTCATTTAGTCAGTGAGTCATTTGTTCAGTGAGTCAGTTATTCAGTATGTCAGTTATTCAGTGAGTCATTTGTTCAGTGAGTTAGTGAGTCAGTTATTCGGTGAGTCAGTCAGTCAGTCAGTCAGTGAGTTGAGGTTGATATGACATCCAAAACAACATCGTCTTGTCACTGCCATAAGTACTGCGGCTGTGAAACTCATCAACACAGTGCCATTCATATCAACAGCGGTGACCAAGAGTGACTCATATAAGCTGCGTTAGTGACGACTGCTTGGTGTACGAGACGCGATAAACACAATAACTCTCGGGGGTCAGGGGTGCAAGTGAGGGGGCGGGGGGGGGGGTCCCTTGGTGAGAGCAGGCTGCGTGAGGAGACAATTATCTCTCAGTCAGTTAGATCTGGCATATATAGAGCTGACTAACATGGCTAAATCTTCCCGACGGTTACAAATTTACCGGAAGTGAAGATTGCATTATAACACACATATACACACACACGCGTATGTATGTGCTAGTGTTGGTGGTATTGGTGGTAATAGTAGTAGTAGTAAAAAGTAGTAGTAGTAGTGGGGGTAGTGGCAATGGTGGTGGTGGTAGTCGTGGGGATTAGTGGCAATGGTGGTGGTGATAGTCGTGGTGGTAGTCGTGGGGGTTAGTGGCAAATGGTGGTGGTGGTGGTGGTAGTCGTGGGGGTTAGTGGCAATGATGGTGGTGATAGTCGTGGTGTGGTAGTCGTGGGGGGTTAGTGGCAGTGGTGGTAGTGGTGATGGTGGTAGTCGTGGGGGTTAGTGCTTAATGATGGTGGTGATAGTCGTGGTGGTAGTCGTGGGGGTTAGTGGCAGTGGTGGTAGTGGTGATGGTGGTAGTCGTGGGGGTTAGTGGCAGTGGTGGTAGTGGTGATGGTGGTGGTCGGTCAAGGAAATGAGCTCACCAGTGATCCGTCAGGGAGTAAAGTGCTCTTGTCTCCTCTCATATAAAAAGGTCCACTGATACGTAAATACTTGAAGAAGAGGGACCTCGAGGACGACTCAACCCCTCCCCCTCACCTTACCTCTTCCCCCCTCACCCCTCTCCTCATCCCTCTTTCATCACCCAGCCACCACCTGCTTCATTCTGCTGTTATTATTCTCTCTTATTTCTTGTTTATTAATGTGTTTATATCCTGTTTTTTTTATAATCATGGTGTTCCTGCCTCCTCTTGCTTCATCACACACACACACACACACACACACACACACACACACACACACACACACACACGTTGGAGGGAGTTTATTGTATCTGTGTTTTAGTTTGTTTTTGTTTTTTCTTGGGATATTTTTGGGGGTCTTTGGTCATGTTGGTTTGTTTGTTGGTGTTTTATTATTATTATTATTATTATTATTATTATTATTATTATTATTATTATTATTATTATTATTATTATTATTATTATTATTATTATTATTATTATTATTATTATGTTGTTGTTGTTGTTATTATTATTGTGTGTTTACATCTGCGTCTCTCCCTTCTCTCCCTTCTCTCCCTTCTCTCCCTTCTCTCCCTTTTCTCCCTTCTCTCCCTTTTCTCCCTTCTCTCCCTTCTCTCCCTTTTCTCCCTTTTCTCCCTTCTCTCCCTTCTCTCCCTACAGATTTATGATATTTACTCCTACACTCTTTTAACTTCCAAGTGCCTCGTGTCTCATTTGTTTATTTAAAGGTTAATGATATCACGGCTAAGTGGTTACAGCGCTCATATCCTGCCCTAAGGGGTTGTTGGTTCAGGTCCGGCTTTTACCCACCCATCCTCCCTCAGTCGACCCAGGTGTGAATGTGTACCTAAATTTATTGTGCAGGTGAGGGGGGGGGGTTGGAGGGTGTCAAGTGCAGTGTCCTTAGCGCCCCTTTTAACACTCACTCACTCACTCACACACTCACTCACTTTGACCTCAGTTAATTGTGTGGTTAACCTCTGAATCCTTTAATCACTTTGGATGGTTAACCTTGGTGGTTCATTATTAACCTTTTTAACATTAAATTATTTTCCTTCTCGTTTACGTGATTTGTATTTACTTAAGACTTTGTCGTAACCCGGAATGAACAGGAGTTAATGAAGAGGCTTTAGGGATTACCTGAAGATTAGGCTCCCAGCTTAAATCACCTGATGGTTAAACGCTTCAACATTAACCTAACCTAACCTAACCTAACCTTGGTATTATCTACTAAATTATCCCTAACTTTTCTTACTTCGCTAAATCGTGTTAATACAAGCGAGAATATTACCATCTGTTAATAGCGGTTAATGAAAGAAGCAAAAATTTTAAAATACCCTCATAATTTAATATATTTTCCACACTACGGTTTTCACACGGTTTTGATAATATCTATTGCATATGAGTGGGAGGGCAAGGGGGGGGGGGGTTAATTCGACCGGTTTTTGTGAGGGCCGATACCAGAGAACGGGTGAGTTACGTCTTAAGATAAGGTAGAATCATGCAGTTGCCGGTTAAATAGTGTTGAGTATCCTTTATCCTAATTACCGGATCATAAGATGCTTTACGGCGTAATTACTGGAATCTTGAGGTGGGGGGAGGGGGTGTACTTTGTGTAGTGGTGTGTGTGTGTGTGTGTGTGTGTGTGTGTGTGTGTGTGTGTGTGTGTGTGAAAAACCTCTCAACAACGGACTTCTCCATTCTTGGATATTCTCATTAACAGAATCCCCCCAATATCGGGCAGAACTAGCAAGAATTAGTCCGGTATTGGGAGGGAAAGGGTTTACTGTACTCAGTGTCCACTATTGGGAGGATAGGAAACTTAGTTATAAAATGAATGACTTTATTGCAGTCGTTATAAGTTTAAGTGTGCCGAACATTAAAGTAGGATTCTCTACCCTGAGGAATGTTTTCCCTCACTGTTTCCCTCACTGTTTTTTTCTCTCACTGTGTTTTAAGTAACCAAAGTAATTTAACCCAACCTAACCCAACCTATAGCTTATCACCTCCCCCTTTAAAGCAGTCAGGCATAAACTTTGTTGCTCAAAAATTCATTCCCTCTTAAAGTTAATACCTCCCCTCCACCATAACAACGCATCTAGATTTACGATACAGACGCAAACTGGGCGGTACACACACACACACAAACACGCGCGCGCGCGCAACCTACATATGTGATGCCTCTGACGGCCCTCTTTATTAGGTTAGGTGAGGTTACGTCAAGTCAAGTCACGTCATGTAGGTCAGGTCAGGCTAGGTTAGGTCAGGTCAGGTTAGGTTAGGTTAGGTTAGGTTAGGTTAGGTTAGGTTAGAACATAAGAAAATTATGAGTCTGCAATAGGCCGGTTGGCCTGTGCATGGCAGCTCCTGTCGAGAGTTACTACCACTCTCTATCATCCATGAATCTAACTGGCCTCCTTTTGAAACTTTCCAGAGTTCCAGCACTTACTACAAAATTGCTAAGCTTGTTCCACTCGTCCACCACCCTATTTGTGAACCAGTTTCTTCCTATCTCCCTCCTAAACCTAAACTTATCCAACTTAAATCCGTTGCTCCGAGTCCTATCCTGCTCGGATATTATGAGAACTTTATCTATATCCCCTTTATTGATTCCTTTCACCCACTTAAATACTTCTATCAAATCTCCCGCACTCTTCGTCTTTCTAGGGAATGCAAGTTTAGTTTCTTTAATCTATCTTGATATGGAAAGTTTATAAGGTCAGGTTACGTTACGTTAGGTTAGGTTAGGTGATCGGCATCTTGGGGACCAGGTGTGGGCAGACCTTCTCCTCTAACGACCTCTTAGTCTCACCTGCATCCACTGTTGTTACCTAGTTCTGGCCGAGTAGTTTTGACATGTCGTCGCTGGTCTGACTGTTTTTACCAGCTGTTATTATACGTTTTTCTTGTGTGTGTGTGTGTGTGTGTGTGTGTGTGTATCACTTAACATTCGCCAATTCCCAGCCGCGCCTCAAGACAGCCCAGCTGACCCTAACTGCGTATAATAACTATATAAAAACAGCTGATTACTGAACCCTTGTGAGATCTTGTTGTGATAGTCCTGCACGTTAAGTTCAGTTGAAATCCAGTGTTATTTGTTGGAGTTTTACCACACACACACACACACACACACACACACACACACACACACACACACACACACACACACTCCGCGCGTGTTGGCTGTAACAGGGCGTCGACTCGCTTTAAAAAGACAAAGCTCTCACTAAACGTGTAAAATAATCCAAGAAATTATATATAATGATACTATGAAATCTTACTGAGTGGAATAATCATTTATTTGTCATCCTGTTGAAACACACACACACGTCAATCAAAACAATAGGCGTATCATATACCCTTATTTTACTTCACTTTATTATGAAAACAAAAGTGACTCCTCGTAAGAAAGAAATTTTCATCGTAATAGGTAAAAAAAATAATAATAATGATTAATTCGTCACCGTTGCAACCCTCCAAGATCAAATCTCTTGTACAACTTGTACCGTGACGGGAAGAAACAAGACGGTGCCCAGAACATCACCCAGAGGGAACCCCAAGTACGCCACCTCCCATATGTTTGCTGTTAATCTCAATATACAGAACTGGCCATAGTAACTGGAACTAGTACATCACTTGTGGGTGGAGATGAGGGAAGTGCGGAGACACACACACACACACACACACACACACACACCACCTCTCTTGATTCAGTGTCTTGTGAAGGAGTTGGTCTGGTGTTTGTCAAGACTAATAGTTATTCACGGTTAATAAGTGGTGTGCTTGTTACAGTCAAGGGTAGGGGGGGAGGGGGTGGGGAGATGATAAGAGGTCGTGGCCTGGGGGTGACATCTTGTCCACGACCTAAAATTGGTGGTGAAGGGGAGGAAAGTGGTGGTGCTTGTGTGTTGGTTAAGGTGAACTTGGCCTTGTGCCTCGGTGTTGTGTTCACGGTGACCTGACCTCTAACCTCTGACCTCTCTAGATGATGTGTGATTTGTTGTTATACATGAGTCATAAAGGCAAGCATGGACTTGGCATACTTCCCAGATGGGCGCTGTAAACGCTTCTGCGCTTCACCTTGCACAGGATGTAAAGGGGTGCCCAATGAACTAGCCCCCAATAAACCTGACCTCCTTTGATGGCTGTAAATGTGGTGAGGATGATGTTAGTTTATTAATTTAGTGTTATTATTTCCTGACGTCATAACAGCTATAGTCATTTTCACTCACCTGGTAATATGAGCGATGACCTGACCTGACCTGACTTTAGTGAACGAGAATTTGACATTGTTATCATTGCCTTGTGTTATTATTATTATTGTAGTAGTAGTAGTAGTAGTAGAATTTTATTATTATTATTATTATTATTATTATTATTATTATTATTATTACCATGGCCATCACTCAAGTAGTTGGGGTAGTTGGGGTAGCTAGGGTGGCCGGGTAGTAGTTCCCACGCTGGTAGGTAGGCAAGTTGGTTACGGGTGTCAAGTTGCTCACAGAAATCCATGAATCAAGAAGCAAGGAAACGTTTTTTGGGGGAGACGAAAGAAAAGATGAATATATCAGAACATGAGACGTGTGGGAGAGGTGGCCTGCATAGATAACCTGGTGTGGGTGTAGGGGGTGTGGGTGGAGAGGGTGTGGATAGGGTACATGAGTGGAGAAGGTGTGGGTAAGGGAAATGGGTGGAGAAGGTGTGTGGGTGACGTGGGTGGAAAGGATGTAGGTAAAGAAAAAAATGAATGGAAATTGTGGTGGGTATAGAAAATGGATGAACAGAAATACACAGAATAACAACATAGATTAAAATAAATATATACTGTAAATTACATATATTTATTCATTTATTCCATTACATAAACACACAAAGAATTTCATCACTATCTGTCCCGTTGAAAGTCGACAGTGAAGTGATAACACATAAAGAAAAAATAAATAAATTTCACATTAAAAAAAGAATAGATCCGAAGAAACTACTTAATTAAACAAATTTAGGAAAGAATAAACTAAAAAAAAAAGAAAGAAAAAAATCATTACCCCCAAGAAAACTAATTTAACAGATTACGTCTTAGAAATATTTATGTAAATGTGTGAAAAGGGATGTTGTAAGTGTGTAAAAAAGGGCGTTGTAAGTGTGAAAAAAGGGCGCAGCGTGTAAAAAAAAAAGGTAAAATAAGTGTGTTAAAAAGGATATAGTAAATGTGTAAAAAAGGGAGGGTATAGCAATCATATAAAAAGGGGATAATTAAATGTGTAAAAAAAGGGATGAATGTGTAAAAAAAAGGGGGGGTAAGGAAGCGTGTAAAAAGGGGCTGAGTAAGTGTGTAAAAAAGGTCCCAGTAAATGTAAAACGTTTGGGCAGAGATAAACAAACCCGGAAAGGATTTTGACTGAGACACTAAACAAGTGGTTGTAATTAAGCGTAGGGTGAGAGGGATAAGAGGGGTGAGAGGGAGGGAGGGAGGGGTAAGGGGTGAGAGGGAGAGAGGGATGAGGGAGGAGAAAAGGGAGGAGGAGGCAGGGAGGAAGGATGGGGAGGGTGAGAGGAGGAGGGAGGGAGGAGGGATAAGAGGGAGAGAGGAAGGGGAGGGTGAGGGGCAGGGATGAGAGGGGGATAAGAGGGAGAGAGGAGGGATGGGGAAAGGGAGGGGTGAGAGGGAGGGATAAGAGAATAGGGATGAGAGGGAAACAGAAAAAGGTAAGACATTAAGAGGGGAATGAAGGAAGGAGAGAGAATGGGATAAGAGGGAATGAGAAGGACAAGAAAGAAAGGGGTGATAAACGAGTCAGAGAAATAAATGAGAAGGAACAAGAGAGTGGGAAAGAGAGGGTAGGGGAGATGTAAGAGAGAGTGAGAGAGAGAGAGAGAGAGAGAGAGAGAGAGAGAGAGAGAGAGAGAGAGAGAGAGATGACGACAAACTAATGTATCACTTCTCTTGAGGGGTCATGTTGTTGTTCTTCTTTTTCTTGTTTGTTGTTGTTGTTGTTGTTGTTATTGTTGTTGTTTTTGTTATTGTTGTTGTTTTTGTTATCGATTGTGTTTTCTCTTATTCGACTTGGTAGTCCTCCTCTTCCTCCTCCTCCTCTTCCTCCTCCTCCTCCTCCTCAAAACTACATAAACATGCAGAAAACAATATTCTAGCAAGGTACACATACATAGATACACCCTCCCCTCCCCTCCCCCTCCCCTCCTCCCCCTCTCTCCCCTCCCACACCTTTCTCACCTTACCCCCCACTCCACCACCTTTCCCCTCCTCTCTCTCTCTCTCTCTCTCTCTCCACCTGTCCGTTCGTGCGTGACTGTAGTTTCCGTGATCTTGCGGTCTGGTAGTCGGCCGGATACAGCCAGATCTGTGACCGGATACTGCACGAGATGATGATGGTGATGATGGCGAGTCTGTGATGGTGATGGCAACTAAGATGATGGTGATTTTGGGTGGTGATGATGATTATGATGGTGACAGCAGTGAAAATGACAAGTAGGGTGACGGTAGGTGACTAAGGAAGGTGTTGGTGATGAGTGTGTGTGTGTGTGTTTGTGTAATAATAATAATAATAATAGTTAACGGTTTATTGAAAGAGGTTGGCAGCCAGAAGGCTGAAAATATACAGTTACATATTTGGGGAATGGGTTACGAATTACAAATAATATACAAGTAACATAAGTGACACAAGTAAGACATATAATAACTAGATGGGGAAAAGCTCAAACTACAGTTCATTTCAACATAGTGACAGTGCAAGGAGCAGTGTTTACTGGGAGTGAATACACTGATTTATTACAAGTTAGTGATAATTTTTACAATGGTTGTGTGTGTGTGTGTGTGTGTGTGTGTGTGTGTGTGTGTGTGTGTGTGTGTGTGTGTGTGTGTCAGATAGCCGTTGAATCCAAACAAACAGAAGGTGTACGGATTACAACAGGCAACTCAAACAGACGTCAAGGTTAGGTTAGGTTATACTTGACATATCCGTTGGCATCGAGGAAGGTGGACAGTTTGCAACACATCACCATTGCAACCTTCAGACAAGCAAATAGGGGATTATGACAGGTTTGCAACAGGTGGCAATTGAAACCCAAACAGAGGATGCACACGTTGCAACAGTTCACCATTGCAATCCCCATACAAAGAAAACAAAACAAAACAAAACAGGTGGGTGATCGGCTTTGCAACAGGTGACCGTTGCAACCTCCATAACATCCGGTTCATGATGCACGGTTTGCAACGAGATGTCCGTTTCCCACCCCCACCCCCCACCCCCTAACACCACCGCCCGGATGACAGATGCTAAGCGTCTCATCTCCCTAATTTGTGCGTCCGTAATCATGCCCTCTCGTCCACTTCCTTCCGCAAGCAAGACGGGAAATATCAAGCGTGTTGTGCCTCACCTGCGGCAGTCCTTGATTACATTACTACGGGCGGGGGGGGGGAGGGTGGTAGTGGGTGGATACCTACTTAACTACCTGTCTCCGTGTCTCTCTCTCTCTCTCTCTCTCTCTCTCCTAGTCATTCACCTTCCTTCTCCTTAACCATCCTTCCTCTCAAGTCTTCTCTCACATCTCCTTTCTCCCTCCCTCCCTCCTCTCTCTCTCACACACACACACACACCCAGGGCCAGGAGGTGCAATGTAGAGCAACAGGACAATTTAGAATCGCAAAAACCCAGCCACGCCCTCCTCTCCACCTCCCGTTTTTTGTGACAACTTCCCCCTACTGTTTGGTTGTTCCGGGGACGCTCCGCTACTCCTCTTCCATGTCCAGATCACGAGAGAGTCTTAATGAATTATAGACGCCTTGTTGGTTCCCAGTATTTGAGTCGAAGTTTAAAATGATCTTGTTCCTTGGGTCGTCTTAGGGAGGGAAGTTTATCTTGACGATTTTTTTTAGAACATATTGGTAGAACCTGACCTGACCTGACCTGACCTGACCTAACTTAACTTAACCTAACCCCCGATTTCACAATAACTTAAGGAAAATTTGATTGGTACACAGTGTAATTATTGTATTTATTTTTTCATTCTATTATTATTTTTATTTTTTTACCGGATAATTCGTTTCCGGGATAAATAAATGTTCGGTTACGGGGTCGGTGTTGGTAAGGTCGTGTGGCGGGACTCTCAGACACGCTTCTGGTTAACCGGATGCACCTGACCTAATTGAACGCGAGAGAGGAGGAGAGGAGAGGAAGGAGAGAGGATAGGAATAGTGGGAAGGAGAAAGGAGACGAAGGGAAGGAGGGTGGAATACAGAGAAGGGGAAGGAGAGGGGAGGAAGAGAGGGGAGAGGAGAAGAAGGAAATGAGAGACGGGGAAAGGAAGGGTAACAGAGGAGATATAGATAGTGAAAGGAGAGATAAGAAGGAAAGGAAAGTGGGAAAGGAGAGAAAACAGGTAGAAGGAGATTGGGAAGAGAAAGTAAAAGGAGAGGGGAAGGATGAAAGGAGGGAAGGAGAAGAAAGTTGAGAGGAAAGGGAAGGGAAGGGGAAACAGAAAGAGATTTTGGAGAAAGGAAAAGAGGGATGAGTGAATAAAAGGCGGCGAAAAGAGGAAGGGAGAGAGAGGGCTTAATGGAGGAGAAAGTGAGGGGAGAAGATAACAAGGGGAAGGGAAGGGGGAGAGACAGGAGAATTTCTGGTCCGTTCGCTTTCAATTCATCTCTCTTCCTCTCTCCTCTCCCTTCTCTCCTCTCCCTTTCCCTTGTTCTTTGATGCTAATTTGCGTGTTTCGTATTAGATATATATATATATATATATATACTCTCTCTCTCTCTCTCTCATCAATCCCCTACCTTCCCCTCCCCTTCCCCCACCCCTCCTTCTACCTCCCCCCCCCTTCCCTCCTCATTTGGAATTCGCTCCCTTAACATCAAAGTCCAAAATCGTCCAGCCAGCCAGCCATCATTAGCCTCTTGAGCGTCACCACCCAACCGGCTGCCAGGCTTTAAAGGGGAGCTGTCTTCCCTCTGGCCATTGTGTAAGGGGGCGGGGGAGGAAGTTTTTCGAGATTCAGAAATTTGTTTTACGAACGACAAAACCACACACACACACACACAAGGCCACCCAATAATTCACCTGTGATCAACTTCACCTATACCTGTACTGAACGGATGCTGTTAATCAGGTGAACGAGACGGTGACGAATTTCTCTCTCTCTCTCTTTCTCTCTCTCATCTCCTCCTCTTCTTCCTCCTCTCCCATTTCCCATCCTTCTTCCCTCTCCTAACATCATCTCTTCCCCCTCCCCCATCTCCTCCCACCTTCCCCCTCCTCCCACCTTCCCCTCCCATCTCCTCCCCCTTCTCCCTCCCCATCCTCCCCCTTCCCCTCCCTCCCCCCTTCCCCTCCTCTATCTCCCTCCCTTCCCCCCATCTCCTGCCAGTTATTCTCCACTGTCCTTCCCGGAAACACCTGACCACAATCGGTAATTGTCTCCTTGATCATCAATGGAACAGGTAAGAGGTTTTTTATGTGTGTGTGGGGAGAGTGGATGGATAATGGTGGTTAGGTGGGAGAGTGAATGTGTGTGGGTGAGTGTAAGGACTTGGTGGTGGGAGTAGAAGAAAGTGGGTGGTTAGGTGGGGGGTGGATGGGTGGGTGGGGGAAGTGGGTGGTTAGGTCATTGTAGGTGTGTGTGTGTACTTTGAGTCTTATTTTATATTACTTTTTCGTACATATATAACACACACACACACACACACACACACGCACACACACACACACACACACACACACACACGCAATAAAAAAACAGTCATCGTCATCGTTTCTGTAATTCCTGGATCAATTGGAATTACTGGGTCATAAATTACATTGATGGTTGGCCCAAATATCGCCATCCGGTTAACGCCTTGTCCACTGTGACCGCCTGAGGTAAGCGAGTGTTTTAACTGGGCGACACTACTTCTTGGTTAACTCTCTCTCTCTCTCTCTCTCTCTCTCTCACATCGTCTGTGTTTATCGTTTATTTTTTATTCATTCTGTTTTTTAATTTTTTTATTCGTCTTTATTAAATTTATCTTGTAATTTTATTATTATTATTATTATTATTATTATTATTATTATTATTATTATTATTTGTATTATTATTATTATTATTTGTATTATTACGCACAGTTTTATCATTAATATACTTTTTTGATGACGCACTATTTATTATTATTATTAGTAGTAGTAGTCGTAGTAGTAGTAGGAGTGGTAGTAGCAGCAGCCGACAACAGTTGCAGATATTGACTATGAGGCTACAGTCACTGAATGCTGCATAGTTCTGCGGCTCAACTAACTCAACACAGCTAGGATAGCTACTTATGTATTAGGATATTTAATATTAAGGTGATAAAATGGTGGCGAAGGTGTGGCTATTGGGGGAGGATGGAGGCCATTAAAAAAGTAATAGTAGTAGTTGGCGTATATTCACAGTTGCAGTCGTATCTACATACACTCCTTTCATCATCGTCTAGTGATCATCAATTCCTGGGTCTTTGTTCAACAGTCACCATCAAATTGCTCACACACCCCTCCCTCCACCCCGTCTCCCTCCACCCCTCCACCCCCACACCGTCACACCAATCCACAATTAGGGTGGAAGATAATTGCATCCACTTCCTGTCTATAGGGCCGAAAGTCCCCCGTTGACTGCCAGTGCCCGTGACAGAGGCGAGAAACCCGGCCAAAAATTCCTTTTCTTGGGTCATCGATATATTATAGTTTACAATACATTGCTACAGGTACACCTTCTCCCCCTTTCTCCCTCCTTCACCCCCTCCCTCCCATTCCCTCCCCATCCATCCTCCACCCTTCCTTCCCCCCCCCTTCCTTCCCCTCAATCCCTCCACCCCTCATTTCCCTTCCCCCTCCATCCCTCCCTCCACCACCTCACCCCTCCCCCTTCCACCCCTCCCTCCTTCCCTCCCTCCCCTTCCCTCCCCCAAATCCATCCCCCTCAAAACACCTGACTGGTTATTTGGGACACCTGGTTGGTTATTTGGGACACTTGACCGACTATTTGGGACTCCTGACTGCCTATTGGGGACACCTGACTGACTGACTAACTGACTGACTGACTGACTGACTATTTGGGACACATGAGTGACTATTTGGGTCACCTTACTTAACTAAGTGGCACACCTGACTGACACATACGTTTAATTGATTTTTTTTTAGGACACTTACCTTGACTGTTTTGGACACTTCACTCTGGTATACATAACTGACACTATTGGGACACGTAACTTTGAGTACACCTGCTAAACACCTGTCTCCTTGGTACAGTGAACAGGTGTTGCTTTTGAGCTTACACCTGTTCCGGTTTAGAGAAATAGTGATGATGATGATGATGATATTTACTCTCTCTCTCTCTCTCTCTCTCTCTCTCTCTCTCTCTCTCTCAAGGATACTGAGGCAGAATAATCCTCTCAGGGCAGGATGGCAGGTGAAGATCCTACCGCCCTCTTGTACCTGGCAACGCAACAGGTGGCGTAGCTGAGGTTTCCGGCAGGTGGTGATTGTGGTAATGGTGGTGGTAGTTGGTGGTGGTGGTAGTGTTAGTGGTGGGAGACTTCTGTAACAATACACACGCCTCCTTCACCACCTCCTTCAGGCAGGTCTTGGAGGGGAGGAGGGGAGGGGAATTACCTCATTTCTCACCTTGTTCCTTCATGTGTCTCGCTGGGTTATGAAGTGTTTAGTATTGTGTGTGTGTGTGTGTGTGTGTGTGTGTGTGTGTGTGTGTGTGTGTGTGTGTGTGTGTGTGTGTGTGTGTGTGTGTGTCGTGTGTGTGTGTGTGTGTGTGTGTGTGTGTGTGTGTGTGTGTGTGTGCATGTGTGTGTGTGTGTGTCTCGTGTGTGTGTGTGTGTGTGTGTGTGTGTGTGTCGTGTGTGTGTGTGTGTGTGTGTGTGTGTGTGTGTGTGTGTGTGTGTGTGTGTGTGTGTGGTACTCTTCTTTGTTATTCCTTCCTTTATTTATACTATACCTATTATTCTCCCATTTTTTTCCATTCTTTATTATCCCCCATTTGATCTATTTCCTATTTTTCTCATTATTTTGTGTAGATCCTTATTATTTTCCCCCATTATTTACACATCCCCATTATCCTCCCCTTTGTTTCCTCCTCCCCCCTTAACCCCCATTTCCATATCCCCATTACCTCCCCACCCCCCCATTTCTCCTGACATTTCTTTTACCCTTAATCATTACCAATCATTACCACTCCAAGGCTGGGGAGGGATTGGAGATTGGAATTTTACACATAGTTTCACCTCTAATGCTCTTCCCACATCTCCGTCCACGATAGCTTCACCCCCCCCTCCCCCCCTTCATTTAATTTACCTATTTATAGTATGCAAATGTCTCTCTCCGTGTGTATGTTTCTCACCAAGCGTCTCTCAGTGGACAAAGGTGTGTGTGTGTATACTGCGTCATTGGGGAAACCTAATCTAACCTAACCTAACCTAACCTAACCTAATTTGTTTAAAGCAATATTAGTGTGGCTGCAGAAAGGAGTTTATTTAGTAAGATTGCAGAAAGGAAATTATTATCTTAGTCAGCAGAAAGAAAATATGATAATAATGACTCAAAAAATAAAATAGCAAAGAAACTGAAAATAAAACAAGAATTTATATATAGTGTCAAAAAATATATAAACATCAGGGTTAGTTTATTATGAATTATTACTAATTTTTTTTTGGCCTACCTGGATGTTTTTACCTGGATATTTTACCTGGATAATTTTACCTGGATATTTTACCTGAATATTTTACCTAATTATTTTTCCGGGATATTTTACCTGAATATTTTATCTTGATTACCTGGATATTTTACCTAAATATTTTACCTGGATATTGTACCTGGATTACCTGAATATTTTACCTGGATATTTTACCTGATTCTTTCCTTACCTTAACCTCATCTTAAATTGGCTATGAAGGTAACTTTAAGGTTAACAGCAGCATTATTAATCCATATGTGTTCCGTGATGGAGGTTTAGAGGCCAAATTACCTCTTGTTATTATCAACCGGAGATAATCGTTAAGTATTATTATTATTATTATTATTGGTTTTACAGCGGCTCTCTCTCTCTCTCTCTCTCTCTCTCTCTCTCTCTCTCTCTCTCTCTCTCTCTCTCTCTCTCTCTCTCCCCTCTCTCCCTCTCTCTCTCTCTCCCCATCACCACCACCTCTCCCTCTCCCCCATCACTACTACAGTTCCCATCCTCTCTCCCAGTTATCACCCCTTCTTTCTGATTGGCCTCCTTCACCAAGCCAGTCCTGGTACAAATGGGGGGAGGGGCAGTCCTCCTTCGCTCATGCCCTCCTCCTCTTCCTCCTCCTCTCCTCCTCCTCCTCTTCCTCCTCCTCCTCTTCCTCCTCCTCTCCTCCTCCCTCCTCCTCCAATTCTTCTTCTTCTTCCTCCTCCTCCTCTTCTTCCTCCTTTTCCTCTTCTTCTTCTCCTCTTCCTCTTTCACCTCTGTTCCTCCTCTCCTCCTCCTCCTCCTCCAATTCTTCTTCCTCCTCCTCCTCCTCTTCTTCCTCCTTTTCCTCTTCTTCCCTCCTCTTCCTCTTTCCTCTTTCTCCTCTTTCTCCTCTTCCTCCACCTCCTCCTCCTCCTTTCAGAACATGAGAAATAATTGTAAGAATCACAGGATGCATCCGCTTCCATCACTCCTCCTGTGTGTGTGTGTGTGTGTGTGTGTGTGTGTGTGTGTGTGTGTGTGTGTGTGTGTGTGTGTGGAAAGAGAGAGGAAAAATTTATAAGACAAATACTTGTAAAAAAACAATAGTATAGTAGAAGGACACACACACACACAGACACAGACGCACACACACACACACACACACTACCTACACACACACACACACACACACACACACACACGCCCCTTCCAGTTAATGAAATTCCAGCAATCAGCGAAAATCGCTTTACAGTATCACCAATTTCCCCCCTCCTTCACCCCTCTCCCCTCACCCTTTCCTCCACCTTCCTCTCACCCTTCCCTCTCACCCCCTCTCACCTCCCAAAAAATTAAATCGTAAAGTACCAATTCTTTCCCTACTTTCATCTTTCTTTGTAATTTATATAACTGATAAGTCGAGGAGTAACAACCGCTGACGTCACTCATTAACGATAGAACGACAAACAACAATAACTTACAGGGTGAGGGGTCGGAGAGAGAGTGAGAAGAGAGAGAGAATTTTAAGACAGAATAAAATTGAATAGTAGAAGGTACACACACACACACACACACACACACACACACACACACACACACACACACACACACACACACACACACACACACACACAGACACACACACACACACACACACACACACACACACACACACAGACACAGACACACACACACACACACAGACACACACACACACACACACACACACACACACACACACACACAGACACAGACACACACACACACACACAGACACACGAGAACCAAAACCTCAAGGAAGATGTAATTATCAACCACGACCACACACTTGCTTGCGTCACTTGGTCTGTTGCCGGTGCGTAGTTACCTGGTTTAGATTACCTGTAATACCTGAGAAAATAGTCTTTATTCTCTTTCGTGGTTTTTTTAGTTATTTTTCTTATTATTTCTTTCTTTTTTTCTTTCTTTTCTCTGTCGCTTTCTTTCTGTCTTTAGTATTTTTTTCTTTTTCTTACTTTCTTTTTCTTTATTTTATCTCACACTCTCTCTCTGTTTCTTTCTTTCTTTTAGTTATCTCTCTCTCTCTCTCTCTCTCTCTCTCTCTCTCTGGTATCTATAGGTATCGTGAGATAGAGAAAATAAAATGAAGAGGAAGAATCGCCACAAAATCATCAATTATAATCGGAAGTCACCAATTATCGCCACCAGACGAGTCTTTGGGGAAAGATCAATGTCCTTGGCAAGTTTCAAGAGATTCTGTTCAAGAGTCATGACGCTTATACAGAGAACCTGGGCCCCACACACACGCTGGTCTTTGACACTCTCTGCAGGCTAACGTGGGGTGGAGGGGTAGCATTGAACGCTTACCTGTGTTCTTTTTAGGGAGTACCTGTAGATTAGTCCCACCTTATTTATATTGCTTTAAGGTTTAGACACCACTAATGCTAACCTAACCTAATCTAACCTAACCTAACTCTAACCTAATCTAACCTAACCTAACCTAATCTAACCTAACCTAACCTAACTCTAACCTAATCTAACCTAACCTAACCTAACCTAACCTAACCTAACCTAACTCTAACCTAACCTAACTCTAACCTAATCTAACCTAACTCTAACTTAACCTAACCATCAGTCCAGAGGCCATTAGGGCTGGGTGTAGGGTGTGAGGCCACTTAAGCGGTCACCTTGATAATAAAGTGACTAGTCGCTCTGTTGGTAATGAGTCTGTCAGTACTTTTGTGGCAAAGGGACAGAGTAAGATGTTGGTGAATGAAAGTGTTTGGGTGTGTTGAGTGTGTTGAGTGTGTTGGGTGTGTTGGGTGTGTTGCTGTGTTGGGTGTGTTGCTGTGTTGGGTGTGTTGCTGTGTTGGGTGTGTTGCTGTGTTGGTGTTTTGCTGTATTGGGTGTGTTGCTGTGTTGTGTGTGCTATGTTGGGTGTGTTGCTGTGTTGGGTGTGTTGCTGTGTTGGGTGTGTTGCTGTGTTGGGTGTGTTGCTGTGTTGTTGGGTGTGTTGCTGTGTTGGGTGTGTTGCTATGGATATTACCGATTGTTATTATTATTATTATTATTATTATTATTATTATTCGTGTTGTTATTGTTATTATTACTCTCTCTCTCTCTCTCTCTCTCTCTCTCCCTGGACTTAATGAACTACCTGTGTGTTCTCACCCCTGATGCTTACCAAGTGGCTCACTAATTACCTGCCTTCCTTGTTCCTCTCTCACCTGTTCTTGTGTGTCCAGGTAATTATCTCTTTTATCCCTCGTTGCTGTCCACGTGTTTCTCGTGTAGGAAATAAAATGTTCTTTGTGTGTTTTAGTAATTCTGGGTTTTTTTTGTTTTGCTTTTTATCTCTCGTTCTTGTGTATATCTTTCCTGTAGATAATTATTATTCGCTTGTTTTAATTATTGTATCTTTTTTTCGTTGTTGTTATTGACGTGTTTATAGCGATTGTTTTTGTTTTTGTTTTGGGGGGTAATTTTTATTATGTTTTTATTCTGTTTTTTTTTGTTTAAGTTTTGATCTCTGTTTGGGGTTGTTTTTTAATTACATGTTTATTCGTTGTTGCTATACATGTGCTTCGTGTTCTTGTGTGTTCTGGTAGTTAGATCTTTATTCCCCCTTTTGCTCTACATGTTTACAATAAAAAAAAAATGTCAGCCATCAACCACGTCGTCCACAGGTGAGAGAAGGTTAAAGCCACTGACCAATCATCTGTCGACTCTTAATGAGATTGAAATTAGGGTTTACCTGTCTAGGCTGAGGCTTGACCCAGGTAATGTAGGGCAGCGTCTGTCTCCTGCCTCCTCCCCCATCTCCTTGTTGGAGGTGTAGGGAGAGTGCGATACCTTGTGTTGTTGGAGGTGTGGGGAGAGTGCCATACCTTGTGTTGTTGGAGGTGTAGGGAGAGTGCCATACCTTGTGTTGTTGGAGGTGTGGGGAGAGTGCCATACCTTGTGTTGTTGGAGGTGTAGGGAGAGTGTCATACCTTGTGTTGTTGGAGGTGTGGGGGAGTTCCATACCTTGTGTTGTTGGAGGTGTGGGAGAGTGCCATACCTTGTGTTGTTGGAGGTGTGGGGAGAGTGCCATACCTTGTGTTGTTGGAGTGTGGGGAGAGTGCCATACCTTGTGTTGTTGGAGGTGTGGGGAGAGTGCCATACCTTGTGTGTTGTTGGAGGTGTGGGGAGAGTGCCATACCTTGTGTTGTTGGAGGTGTAGGGGAGAGTGCCATACCTTGTGTTGTTGGAGGTGTGGGGAGAGTGCCATACCTTGTGTTGTTGGAGGTGTGGGGAGAGTGCCATACCTTGTGTTGTTGGAGGTGTAGGGAAGTGCCATATGTGTTGTTGGAGGTGTGGGGAGAGTGCCATACCTTGTGTTGTTGGAGGTGTGGGGAGAGTGCCATACCTTGTGTTGTTGGAGGTAGGGAAGTGCCATTCCTTGTGTTGTTGGAGGTGTGTGGAGAGTGCCATACCTTGTGTTGTTGGAGGTGTAGGGAGAGTGCCATACCTTGTGTTGTTGGAGGTGTAGGGAGAGTGCCATACCTTGTGTTGTTGGAGGTGTGGGGAGAGTGCCATTCCTTGTGTTGTTGGAGGTGTGGGAGAGTGCCATACCTTGTGTTGTTGGAGGTGTGGGGAGAGTGCCATTCCTTGTGTGTTGTTGGAGGTGTGGGGAGAGTGCCATTCCTTGTGTTGTTGGAGGTGTGGGGAGAGTGCCATACCTTGTGTTGTTGGAGGTGTAGGGAGAGTGCCATTCCTTGTGTTGTTGGAGGTGTGTGGAGAGTGCCATACCTTGTGTTGTTGGAGTGTGGGGAGAGTGCCATACCTTGTGTTGTTGGAGGTGTGGGGAGAGTGCCATACCTTGTGTTGTTGGAGGTGAGAGAGTGCCATACCTTGTGTTGTTGGAGGTGTGGGGAGAGTGCCATACCTTGTGTTGTTGGAGGTGTGGGGAAGTGCCATACCTTGTGTTGTTGGAGGTGTGGGAGAGTGCCATACCTTGTGTTGTTGGAGGTGTGAGAGAGTGCCATACCTTGTGTTGTTGGAGGTGTGGGGAGAGTGCCATACCTTGTGTTGTTGGAGTGTGGGGAGAGTGCCATACCTTGTGTTGTTGGAGGTGTGGGGAGAGTGCCATACCTTGTGTTGTTGGAGGTGTGGGGAGTGCATACCTTGTGTTGTTGGAGGTGTGGGGAGAGTGCCATACCTTGTGTTGTTGGAGGTGTGGGGAGAGTGCCACCTTGTGTTGTTGGAGGTGTGGGGAGAGTGCATACCTGTGTTGTTGGAGGTGTGGGGAGAGTGCCATACCTTGTGTTGTTGGAGGTGTGGAGAGTGCCATACCTTGTGTTGTTGGAGTGTGGGAGAGTGCCATACCTTGTGTTGTTGGAGGTGTGAGAGAGTGCCATGTGTTGTTGGAGGTGTAGGAGAGTGCCATACCTTGTGTTGTTGGAGGTGTGGGGAGAGTGCCAGGTGACAGTATGCAACACAAACATGGCGAACACAATGGCGTCGAAATAGCACTGAGACTAGACCGTAAGTATAGGCGTTCATTCAAAGGGCACACACACACACACACACACACACACACACACACACACACACACACACACACAAAAGGGCTTCAATGGGCTGTTTACGGTTGTGCTTCTTCATTAATTTTGACGCCTTTTGGTTCAGTTCACTGATGATTAAACACCCTAACGCTTAGCTGACTAACCTCACTAATGCTAACAACGCCAACTAACGCCAACTTAGCCAACAACGCCAACTTAACGCCAACGTAACGCCAACCTAACGCCAACCTAACGCCAACTAATTCGCTAACCTACATTTAAAACACTAGAAATTCAACCTAATGTTTCTATTATTTAAATGGTAATATTACTTAACCCAAAATAATATGTCTGTCTGTCTGTCTGTCTGTCTGTCTGTCTGTCTGTCTGTCTGTCTGCCTGTCTGTCTGTCTGTCTGTCTGTCTGTCTGTCTGTCTCTCTGTCTGTCTGTCTGTTTACTAATGCGTCCACCTAAACATTCCTTTATCATTTGGAACCCTGATTGGCTACCGGAGACGCCCCTAAGGCCAACCGAGATTATATAAGAGCGGGTACAGTTGGTAAGACGGTCAGTTCGTGATGAGCAGTCGACTGGAACACTTGAGCAGTTGAAGGGCAAGATAGGGGAGGTTGAGGTAGCCGGAATGTTAAGGAGACGAGTCGTGTGTGTGTGTGTGTGTGTGTGTGTGTGCAGAAATACAAAGATATTCATGTATGTAGGAACGCACACACACCTTTACTTTAAACTACCATACATGTGTGTGTCTGCATGTGAAAGGACAGAGAGAGAGAGAGAGAGAGATCAGCTCCCTTTTTCCCTCACTCTCACAATCCCCAGCCTCTCCACTTCCCTCCTACCCTCCCCCTCACCCATCTTCTCTCCCCACTCCCTCCCTCTGTTCTCCTCCAAGTCTTCATCTCTATTCTTCAACCCTTTCCTTCCATTTCTTCCTTTTCCACCTTTTTCACCTCCTTTCCCCTCTTCTCCTATCGTATTCCACCATCCCTTCTCCTCCCTCTTCCCCCCCTCTTCCCCCTTCCCACCTCCCCACCTTTCCTACTCCTCCTCCTCCCCACCCTCCCGTTCCTCTTCCCCACTCCTTTTATCTTTCCTTTCCCCCTCCTCCTTCTTTCCCCTCCCTCCTCCCCTACTCCCTCACTTCCCACCTTTCTTTCAATCCCCACCCCCTCCCTCATTCTCACCTCCCTCCACCCCCACCCCTCCCCTCCTCCTCCACACCCCTTCCTCCCCCTCCCCACTCTTCCCTCCCTCCCTCCTCCCACCCTTCCTCCTTCCTCCCCATCCCTCCCTCCCTCCCTCCCCTCACTCCCTACTCCCCACCCCTCCCTCCCCACCCCACTCTTCCTCCCTCCCCATCCTTCTCTCACCCCCATGCCCTTTATCTGAATTCATTATAGTAAGGTCGAAGGAATGTGAAATATGCCCTAAAACGTCCATATATGGCACAGGGCTTATGCTGACTAGTCCCAAGGCCGACCCACCCAACCAAGACACACGCTCTATAAAACCTAACCTAACCTAATTTAACTAACTTCACCTAACCTACAGCCGGGTTAACCACTTGCCAACATAACACGCGTCATGACGGGATGTGTGGACCAATGGGTGGGGGGTGGAAGGTGTGTGTGTGTGTAATTAAGACATATTCCCTGGAAAATCTGTTATGTTTCTGATAATCTGCAGCATCAGTTTCCTCCTCCTCCTCCACCTCTTCCTCGTCCTCCTCCTCCCTCCTCCTCCTCCTCGTCCTCCTCCTCCTCCTCCTCCTCCTCCTCCTCCTCCTCCTCCTGTTATCAAGAACACCACCATATTCATAATTACTTCCCTAACCTCTCAACAAAGACCAAAACACACGGAAGATTAAAACAAAATCACATCTAATTTATAATAAAACAAATCATCAATAAATAAACAATACACAAAATTAAATCACCTCCCTCCCAAAAAATAAAAATAAAAAATAAAAAAAAAATCTAAAATCATTACCATCAATCAACAAAAAAAAACAATAGACGCCGCAATAGACACCTCAACTCTCCCTGGGTGTGGAGAAAACAGGTGAGCATCAGCGGAAAATCCCAGAAGGTATCGAGCGCTGCGAGATGAGGTTACTGTGGGGTCGGATACCACATGACGGGCTACTGCTGGTGCTGGTGGTGGGATGGTGGTAGGGAGGGCGTGGAGAGAGAGAGAGAAAGATGGGGAGAGAGAGGGGAATGTGAGAGGGGGGTATGGAGACAGAAGGATGGGGAGGGGGGAGTAAGGAAGAATTGAAGATAGGGTTGGAGAGGGGAGGGAGAGGGAGAGAAGAGGTAGTGGAGAAATGAGGGAGGTGAGGGGAGAGAGAGGGGAAAGGAAGAGGGTATAGAGTTTGGAGGAAGAGGGAGATAGGAACAAAGGGAGAGAGTCTTAAGAGGAGGTAAAGATGAGAGAAAGAGAGAAGTGGGAGAGGGAAGAAGAAGCGGGAGACAAGGGAAGGAAGAGAGCATAGAGAGAGATGAATGGGGAGGAGGAAGGAAGAGGAGGAGGGATGGAAGATGGGAAAGGATGCTAAAGGTAAATATTCTTCTGTTTCCGCATTACATTTTTTGTTTTTTAATTATTGTTTTTTTTTCTTTCTGATTCTCGTTTCATTCATTTTATTATTTTTGTCTCTGTTTACATTTAGGTGACAGAGTAGGAACGGGGAGAGAGAGAGAGAGAGAGAGAGAGAGAGAGAGAGAGAGAGATCACTTATTCAAAACATAATCTTAATCCAACCTCCAACTCGACTTCCGGGAACAGGTGTTTAATTAGGCTTAGCCAGGTGATGTTGTGATGTATTAGTGCGCGTCAACACCTGAGGTAGATTGTTGTGTTGTGGGAAGGTGTTATGTGGTGGTGGGTGTTGTGAAGTAAGGGGATTGTTGTTGTTCTTTTAGTTGTTGTTGTTGTTATTGTGGTTATTTTAGTACATTATTGTTGTTGTTGTTGTTATTATTATTATTATTATTATTATTATTATTATTATTATTATTATTATTATTATTATTATTTATTACTATTATTAATATTATTTCTATTATTAATTACTATACAACCCTTTCCTTTTTGTGGGGGAGGAGGAGGGTGACGGGGGGTGGAGGGGAGGGAGGGGGTCAGAGATGGTCAGGATGTAGAGTGGGGGTGAAATCAGGTTCATTTTGGGGGACTTAAACGCCTTCATTAAAATCCCCCCATCCCCTCCACCATCGATTATAATAGACAATTTTTCCATGGTGTTTGTATATAGTTTTGGGTGGGGGGTGTGGGGGTGTTTAGTATTCATGTATGCTAGTCCATGGTTCGAGCCTCGCCTCCCCGCCTAACATCTGGTAACAAGAGTCTTTGATTTAATTGCCAGCGGCCAGAAAAAAGTCCTCTTAACTAGTCTCTAATTAGCTAGCCATCGCCGCTTACAACCACTACCGTCACCGCTGCCTGCCTGTCTGCTTCGTTCCCGTCTCTGTCTGTCCTACGTCTCTAAGTTACTGTCTGTCTTCCGTCTTCAAGTTACTGTCTGTCCCCCGTCTCTGAATTACTGTCTGTCTTCCGTCTCTAAGTTACTGTCTGTCTTCCGTCTTCAAGTTACTGTCTGTCTTCCGTCTCTAAGTTACTGTCTGTCCCCGTCTCCAACCCACTGTCTGTCCCTGTCTCCGATGACGTCACTATCACCATGACTATCATTGCTATCACCAAAATCCTTACCACCACCACTATCACCACCTCCCACTACCACCACTACCACCACTATCACCACTACCACCACTATCACCACTACTACCACAATCACCACTATCACCACTACCACCACACCACCATCTGTGAGGTCCTCGTGCGGGATAGATGGTTTAATTAATTCAAATAAAGTGGTAAAGAAAATAGTACAGGTAGAGACATTCATTAACTCTGCCGCCAGGTAATGTGTTCACCTGAGTTTGTTTTTTACTCTTCTTTCCTCCTCTTCCTCTTATTCTTCTTTCCTCCTCTTCCTCTTATTCTTCTTTCCTCCTCTTCCTCTTATTCTTCTTTCCTCCTCTTCCTCTTATTCTTCTTTCCTCCTCTTCCTCTTCTTTCTTTCCTCCTCTTCTTTCTTCTTTCCTC
Organism: Homarus americanus; assembly: GCF_018991925.1. Lineage (NCBI taxonomy): Eukaryota > Metazoa > Arthropoda > Malacostraca > Decapoda > Nephropidae > Homarus > Homarus americanus. The sequence continues at coordinate 435,828 of NW_024715832.1, read as the reverse complement.
TCTTCTTCTTTCCTCCTCTTCCTCTTTCATTCTGTTCTTCTTTCTCATCTACTTATCTTTTCTCTTTCTTTTTTCTTTCTCCTTTTCTTTTCCTCCACTTCCTTCTCTTCTCTTTGTTTTTCTTTCTCCTCCTCCTCCTCCTCCTCCTGTTCATCTTCTTTCCATCTCCTCTTCCTTCTCTTCCTACGCCTCCTTCTCTCCTTCTTTCCTTCTGCTCTTCATCCTATATCTTCCTCTTTTCTCCTCCTCCTCCTCCCTCCTCCTACCCTATTCCCTCTCTCTCCTGCTATTCCTTTTTGTTTTCATTTTCCTTCCACCTTCCTCCTCCTCCTCCCCCCCAACCCTAGACCTACCGGCAGGGTCGACCATAAAAATATACGGTAGTTAAATATCCTAGTATCCTACCCTTCCATCCTATCTAGAGCTTTAAACCTTGTCCAGGGATCGTAAGTTAGGTTTCCGGACTATATAATGATCGTAAGTTAGGTTTCCGGAGTATAATGATCGTAAGTTAGGTTTCCGGAGTATAATGATCGTAAGTTAGGTTCCTGGACTCTATAATGATCGTAAGTTAGTTTTTCCGGAGTATAATGATCGTAAGTTTGGATTCCGGATAAGGGGAAGAGGCCTAATCTTCAGTGATTCGGTTTAAAGAGATTTGATCAGTGGGTTCATTGAAGGCGTCTCAGGGTGTCGTGAAGCCATGAATCCGACTCCTTAAGGTATAAAGATTCATTCCTAGAGGCTGAACTGATCATCCACCCCCTGTTCCTCCCTCTCTCCCTGTTCTTCCACCCCTCTCTCTCTGATCTTCCACCCTCTTAGGATTTGGTAGGTTAGGAATAGGTCAGTTATATAGGTTGGGTAAGTTAGGTTAGGGTTGTATTAGGTTAGGTTAGTTCTGTGGTGAATTAGCGAGTCCACACACACTCGGTCCCTCCACCCATAAGGCTACCCATCCACTCTGAAGTTCCGCCACCCACACGACCACCCACCCATAAAGCCCCGCCACCCAGTAGGCCCCTGCCACCCACCTCGACCATGCCCATAATGCCCTCACGGTTATCACCAAGACGCTGGGCACAGAAAAGTTATTACATTTTAGCGTCTCTCTCTCTCTCTCTCTCTCTCTCTCTCTCTCTCCACCTGTTGAAGGCTTTATGCTCTGCTTATTAAGGCTGTTCTTATTACATAGAAGTTATATATATAGAGAGAGGAGATCAGATTTAATATGTACCTCACTCCACTACTTATTACTCATACTACTCACTCACTCACTCACTCACTTCTTACTATTCACATATTCACTCACACACACTTTTACACACACACACACACACAAAAGTTTATACAAATACATATCATTATATCTATTCTGGTGTGAAATAAAGTTTGTGTGTGAGGGGGGGGAAGGAAGGCACTGCACTCGATAGCTTCTCTACGTCAATTGTAAAGGAAGGGACACATTTACAGGTGGATCAAGGTGTTACTCTGTCTGTAATGTCACTCGTCTGTCACTCATTCATCTCATCTGTTATTTACTCCACTCATTTGTTACTCCAACTGTTTTACTCTCTCTCTCTCTCTCTCTCCTCTACTGTTACTCAGACAGGCATTCCTAACTCAGATTTATATGTTCCCCCACCTATCATCAGTCACTCACCCGTTCATTTTCACCTATACTCATCTGTCACTCACACCATCTGTCACTCACACTCATCTGTCACTACACTTATTTGTCACTCACCTCACTCATCTGTCACTCACCACCTCATTTATCACTCACAAACTCAACTGTCACTCACACACAAATCGGTCACTCACGGAGAATTTTTCACCGAGTTACTCATATTTCCCTGTTCGGAGTATTATTTTTTTAACGCTGTACGTAATTCTTCCTGGTTATATGTAAGGCGACACAGACACAGACACAGCTACACACACACACACAGACACACAGCACACACACACACACACACACACAGACACACACACAGCTACACACACACACACACACACACAGACACACAGCACACACACACACAGACACACAGCACAGCACGTGATGTAAAACAGACCTCTCCATGCTGCGGAGGAGAGAGAGAGAGAGAGAGAGAGAGGTACGGAGGCTAAGGTGAGGTAATAGACCCCCATAGTGTGATTCAGGAGGCAAAACCACCTTCCCCTCTTCCTCCTTCCTCTCTTCCCTCTTCCCTTCCTCTCCTTCCCCCTTTCCTCCCTTCCTCCCCCCCTTGTATGATCCTGGCCTGAAAGGGGCGCGGTAAATACGATATATATCAGTCTTATTAAGTTCTTTTGAGCCTCTGGGGTCCTAAATGGCTTCACGCGTCTCAGGGTGTGGATGGTGTGGATGGTGGTGGTGGATGGTGTGGATGGATGGGATGGGTGTGATGGTTGTGGATGAGGGAAAGAAGGTGTGAGGGTTTAATATGTCGAAGCCAAATTGGTTATCGAGTTTTTGGGGTATTTTTTCTTCCTTTTGAAAGGGGTGGAGGGAAGGGGGAGGGGTGAGGAAGGGGGAGGGGAGGGGAGGAAGGTGAGAGGTGAGGTAAGGGGAGAGTTGTATTTATTTTTTATTTATTTTTTTTTTTTTGTATGTAAAATTTCACCTACAAGTCAAACGAGATACATTGTTTATTGATATGATTGTAGGGCAAGTTGTATGTATGTATGTATGTATGTATGTATGTGTGTGTATGTGTGTATGTATGTATGTATGTATGTATGTATGTATGTATCTTATTTGCCTAATCATCTTAACTAGTCGCTTGTGGTAGTGGTTCATGGACAGTGGTGAAGTCATCATCATCATCATCATCATCATCATCATCATTATTGTTGTTGGTGTTATTGTCTTACTCATCCTTCTCCCTTTCTTCCTTCTTTCCCCTTTCCTTTCTCTCACCTCCTCCTCCATGTTCCTTCTCCTACCTCTCCCTTTCCCCTTTCCCCTCCCTTCACCATCTAACCCGCCCCCTCCCTCCCTCTTCTCGCCTATTAACACGCCCTTTTCCTTCCCCTATTTTCCCTATTCCCCCCCCCCCTTTCCCTCCCCCTCCCTTCCTCATGGACTCCCCACAGCCACAGGTCATTTTCAATCTCTTAATAATAATTAGTAACGAGAACTAATGATACTGAGTCTAATTAGCGTGTCTTAACTGTCTTCTGTTGGTCGGCCCTTGATATATTTACTAGTTTAATTGGAGAATGTTGTCTTTCTTTTAAACGTTTTTCAAGGTGATGTTATATTGGCCAACGTTTGTGATGCTGTTGTCTTGGTTTACAAACGTTTGGTATGATGTTATTTTGGGTTATAATCGTGTTTATTAGTGTTATCTTGATTTCTGGACTTTTTTGGGGCGTGTTATCTTGTTTTATTTTTTTTTAGACACCCACTTCCCCCTCCCCCATTCTTCACTCTTTCCCCACTATTCTCCCCCATTCAACATTCACTCCATTCTTCACTCCCCATTACCTTCCCCCTCTCCCATTACCCACCCTTTCTTCCCTAGTCCTCCCACTCTCCCCCAGTCCACCCCCCATTCCTCAATCACCCTATTCCTACCCCTCCCCCATTTCTCTCCCCATTTCACAACAGGGAGAATAGGTGCTACCTTTCCCCATTATCGAATTTCTGACTTCTAATATTTTCCAAGGTTTAGTTAGAGTTCACCCTTCCCCTCTCCCTCTCCCTCCTCCTTCTCCTCCTCCTTCCCCTCCCCTTCTCCCTCTCTCTCCCCTCCCCAGGAATACTGTTTACCTGAAGCTCGTCTCCTCCTAGGTAGTGTCCAGGTGTGTATGTTTGATACATTAATTTTTTTTTATCAGGGTGAGATGATGGTGCCCGGGTGTTGTTGTTCTTGTTACTGTTGTTGTTGTCGTTGTTGTCGTTGTTGTTGTCGTTGTTGTCGTTGTTGCCTCGTAATTTTACCTTCTCACACGTGGGGTCGTTATTTTTTCGTTGTTGTTTTTGTTGTAGGTGTTGTTGTTGTTGTTGTTGTTGTAGTAGTAGTAGTAGTAGTAGTAGTAGTAGTAGTAGTAGTAGTAGTAGTAGTAGTAGTAGTAGTAGGTGTTGTTGATGTTGTTGTTATCTCGTACCTCTGTGTTCTTCTCACACCTGCGAGTCAATAGTGTGATCTTACCTTTCAGTTTCACTCTTGAAGGACAGACAGACAGACAGACAGACATTATGAGTGTTGACAGTATTGCAGGTAAGCGCACGTGCCTCCCACAACTACCTCCCGAGTTCGATCCGCCAGGTCGTATATGAGAAGGTTGTTGTGACAAGATGATATATTAAAAAAAATAAAAATAATAATAATAATAAGATGATGATGATGATATAGATCGATTCCATTGGCGTGAGACAGTTCTCCCCACCCCTCTCTTCACTCCGTTAACTTCCCCGGCGTCTTAAAAGAGATGTCTCCTCCTTAGAGATGTCTCCTCCTTATCTCTTATGAACGTGAGAACTAATCTCCTCCCTCCCTCCCTCCCTCCCTCTCCCCTACTCGTTAAATCAGGCTGCAAATAGCATCTTCTTCCCCTGAGAGTTAAGGGATGAGAGAGAGAGAGGGAGAGAGAGAAATTTAAGAAATCTCTACTGATCCATGACCCGTATTTAACTGCCCTGGGCATTTTTCCCACCAAGGAGAACAACAGGACTAATCCCGGCCATTAGGCACCTTGAGTACAGAGACAGGTTAGAGACAGGATTAAAACATCTAAATTTCACTCCATCGAGAGACGTACTGTAGAGTGAGGGGGGCGGGGGGCAGTAATGATGGAGGTGTATAAATGGAAGTCAGGGTTAAACAAAGGTGATATAACAAAGGTACTCAAACAATCCAACCTCTCTCTCTCTCTCTCTCTCTCTCTCTCTCTCTCTCTCTCTCTCTCTCTCTCTGTTAATTGAATTCTGGGCGAGTCTGCAGTAGCGTCTTGTTATGTCTAGTGTCTTGTCTGTGGTCTGTGTCTTGTCTGTGTTGTTGATGTCTTCATAGTCGCTGGTGTCTGTTTTAAGTGTGTGTGTGTGTTTTAAGTGTGTCTGTGCTTTAAGTGTGTGTGTGTGTGCTTTAAGTGTGTGTGTGTGTGTTTTAAGTGTGTCTGTGTTTTAAGTGTGTCTGTACTTTGTATCAGCTATGTGTCTTTGTCCACCCTGTATCTATCTATGTCTGTCTGATCTGTGTCTGTTTAAGGCTGTGTCTCTGTGTGATGACTTGTCTTTTTCAGGGTAACATCAGAGAACATTCACTCACTCACTCACTCACTCACTCACTTGCTTACTGACGGAGAGCATTTCATGTGTGTGTGTGTGTGTGTGTGCGTGTGTGCGTGTGTGTGCGTGTGTGTGTGTGTGCGTGTGTGCGCGTGCGTGCGTGTGTGTGTGTGTGTGTGTGTGTCAGTCGTATCTACACAACACTGAGTGCTTTGCAGTAGTGTGGCAGCAACAACAGCACCTTCCTCCTCCTCCTCCTCACATGCCCACCTGACGTACACCTTAAAACCCACTACGTTCACCAATTACCCTATTTTTTGCCCACACACTGTTTTTACCTATTTTTTGTGTTTACCCCTCCCCTCCCTTCCCCCCTCCCTCTTCCCCTGTCATGCAATTTCGCTTTGATACCCTCATCGTTAACTTGTCTTGGTGCGTTGGTTTAATCAGGCCAGCTGATTGTATTGTTATTGTGTAGTGTTGTTGTTGTTGTATCGTTGTTGTTGTAAAGTGTGTGTGTGTGTGTGTGTGTGTGTGTGTGTGTTCAACCCTTTCCCTCCCCTCTCCACGCTACACCAATCTCCCACTCGTCTTTACGCCCATTCTTGCCCACTCCCCCAAGTCCATTCCTCCCCACACCCACTCCTCCCCAAGCTCACTAACTCTCGCCCACTCCCCCAAGTTCATTCCTCCCCACACCCACTCCTTCCCTCTCTATACCCACTCCTCCTCACTCCCCACGCCTACTCTCCACACATCCGTCAGATACCACCTCTCCCACTCCCCACTCATTAGCCCTCTCGGCCTTATGTATCCATTATCCTTCTCTCCCCTCCCCACTCTCCTAACGCTTACTCCCCACTCCACTCATCCCTCGATCCCTTCCCCATTCATCCATCAGCATCCACACTCACCCACACCTCACCCAATCCTGATACATCCATCAATCCTCTCCTCTCCTTTCCACCCACTTCCCCTCCTCTCCCTTTCCCTACCTCCCCCCCTACTCTTACTTCCCCACCTCTCCCTCATCTACTTCTACCCCCCCTCTATCTTGTCTCTCTCCACCCCTCCTTTCTCCCCTCTTCCCTTTCCTTCTTCCCCGCCTGCTCTTCCTCTCCTTCCTCTCTCCCCTCTTCCTGCTCCTCCTCCTTCCCACCCCTCTTCTCATTCCCTCCCTTCCCCCTTCTCTTCCCCTTCCCCTTCTCTTCCCCCTCCCCTAAGGGTGACGGCATGCCCGGCCGCTAAGACCAAAGTTACTTAATCGGTGATTTCTCTCTCGGCGGTTCTAATGGATAATGGTTCACCCGCCTCCCACCTGTGCTTCCACGGGGAGGGAGCAAGGTGTGGGGGGAGGGGGGTAAGGTGTGAGGGAGGGGGCAGGTGTGGGGGAGGGGGGGCAAAGTGTGGGGGATGGGAGGGACAGGGAGGGGAGCAAGGAGGGAGGGGGCAAGGTGTGGGAGGGGCAAGAGGTATTGGGGATGGGAGGACGGGGAGGAGGGGGAGCAAATGGGGGAGGGAGCAGGTGTGGGGAGGGGGAGCAGGTGTGGGGGATGGGAGGACGAGGGAGGGAGGGGCAAGGTGTGGGGGAGGGGCAAGGTGTGTGGGGGAGGGGCAAGAATGTGGGGGATGGGAGGGACGAGGGGAGGAGGGGGCAGGTGTGGGGAGGCTGGGTGTGTGGGGGAGGGGCAGGTGTGTGGAGGGAGCAAGGTGTGGGGGAGGGGGTAAGGTGTGAGGGAGGGCAAGGTGTGAGGGATGGGAGGGACTTGAGGAAGGGGGGAGCAGGTGTTGGGGAGGGGGCAGGTGTGGGGGAGGGGGGCAAGACTGTGGGGAGGGGGCAGGTGTGGGGAGGGGGCAAGAGAGGTGTGGGGGATGGGAGGGACGGGGGAGGGAGGGAGGCAAGGTGTGGGGAGGGGCAAGGTGTGGGGGAGGGGGCTGAGGTGTGAGGATGGGAGGGACGGGGAGGGAGGGGGGCAGGTGGGGATGGGAAGGGGGGAGAAGGTTTAGAAAGGGGTTGGGGATGGAAGGGTAGGGAGATGAAGGTAAGGGAGGTGGGGAGGAAATGTGAGGGGAAACATGTTAAAGGGTTGGGAAGGGAAGGGGAGGGGAGATGGGGTGAGGGGTGGGGTTTGCAGGTAGGGGTTGTCGTGCACCATACTCTACAGGGTGTCTCATAAGTCACACACCATACTGTACAGTGTGTTTCATAAGTCACACACGAAGACTGGGGACCAACACCAGTAATCGCATGGCCACTGGACCACTCACATGCCCACTGGACCACTCACATGGCCACACGACCACTCACATGGCCACACGACCACTCACATGGCCACACGACCACTCACATGGCCACTGGACCCTCACATGACCACAGGACCACTCTCACATAGCCTGGACCACTCACATGGCCACACGACCACTCACATGGCCACTGGACCACTCACATGGCCACCAAGGACTCCTCTCGACTGGCTCATGGGTAGAGGATTGATTTTGAGGTGAGAATAAATTTAAGTCTGTCTTTATGGAGAGAAAATTGCGGTTTTAGCCCAGGTGACTTTAACCCTTTCGTTTCCCCGACAACTCCTCCCTCCCCCCGACAGCTCCTCCTTCCCCCCGACAACCTCCCCCTTCCCCTAATCCTCCTCTACAACCTCCAACTTTCCCCGCCACCATAACCTCCTCCTCCTCACTCCTCCCTCCCTCCCTCCCTCCTCCTCCTCCTCTACCCTCCTCCTCCTCTTCCCTCCTCCTCCTCCTCCTCCTCCTCTTCCTCCTCCTCTTCCCTCCTCCTCCTCCCTCATCCCTCCTCCTCCTCCTCCTCCTCCCTCCTCCCTCCTCCCTCCTCCTCCTCCTCCTCCTCCTCCTCCTCCTCCTCCTCCTCCTCTTCCTCCTCACTCCTCCTCTTCCTCCTCCTCCTCGCCACTCGATTTAGATGTTTATCCTGCAGGTAAAATATCTTAACATTACACAGGTGAGAAAAAGTTGAAGGGTTAATTAGATATAATAATATACTGTTGAAGGTAGAGTAAATCTTACTCCCCCGTGTTTTATGAGGTCGGATCACGTGAAGATTAGGCACCCCAGCTTATGCCACCTGATGATTAAATACTGTAACCTAACCTAACCTAATCCAGTCTAGTCTAGTCTAACCACACGTAACTAAAGTTAACCCAACCCAACACACCACACACACCACACAACACCGCACCACACAACACCACATAACACCACACATCACCAAACAGCACCACACCACACAACACCACACAGCACCACACACACACACACCACAACACACTGTCCTCACCCACCCAAGTAAAGTTAAGAATGTTTAATCATTAGGTGAAATAAGGTGTGTGTGTGTGTGTGTGTGTGTTGGGGGGGACCTTCTCGTGTATTACAAGAAACTACAGCACCTTATCCTTGTGCTGTACTCCGACCCTGACACAGTCACCAGATGCTACACACACGGCCAGATAGAGAGACGAAGGGGGATTACCTGAAGATTAGGCACCCTTAACTTAATCTAGTTCTAGTGTAATGTAATCTTACCTAATCTAACCTAACCTATACCTAACCTAACCTAAACCTAACCTAATTACCTGGCTAAATAAATGGGTTCCAGTTTCCGTTTTAGTGATTATTAGTTTTTCAGGATTTGAGGCCACACACACACACACACACACACACACACACACACACACACACACACAAATAAAGCTGACTCACCTCTCTGAATAGCTTGTCAAATAACAGTTTTATTCAAGAAAGGGGCAAAAACCTGCCATGGCTGAGCATTAGAAATATGTAGAGTCAATACCTAGTTGGGTTTATGTCGGGTTTATGTCGGGTGTATCTCCTCTCATACAATGTAAACAAACTGTGGTGTATGTTGGTATATGTTAAGCATAGTCAAGGGAGGGAGAGTGGGTAAGAGGAACGGGGGGGGGAGGGAGGGTGATGAAAGAGGCCTGGCGGAGGGAAGAGGGACGTTTATCTACCTGGAACGACCTACACCTACAGAACGTCGCTTACACAACGAGGTCATAAAAAGCGACCAGACGACCACGGGTATAGAAGAAAAAAAAAACTGGCACAGACTCGCAACAGAGGGGAGGAGGGGAGGAGGGGCGGAGGGGCACACAAAGGTAGTCGCAAGTTCCGCACGTGGCACAGTCCTCCTCCTCCTTCATCCTCTTCTTCCTCCTCCTCTTCTCCATCCTCTTCCTCCTCTTCTCCATCCTCTTCCTCCTCCTCCTACTCTGTCCCCCTGTCACCATCTTACATCACACCAGTTGCCCGCTATACCTTTCTAGACACCCGCCAGCTATAGGAATCACGGCTGGCTAGTGTAGGGTCTCGGGGCTGAGGGTTCCCGTAGCCCCGGCCAGGTAACTGATCTTGGATATTTAGTTAAGGTGATGGTGCAACGCGACGGGGTCATGGGTGGCTGTGGTGTAAGGTTCTCATGATTGTTCTTTCTACAGCCGAGGTGTTGGGGGTGATGGTAACTCTTCCTTCTTCTGTTTCTCCTTTATCGCGTATACATACATACATACATATAAATGGACACACACACACACACACACACACACACACACACACACACACACACACACATCTTTTCTCTCTCCCCCGCTTAGCAGCTGCCGCCCCAAGGAGGGGTGGCAGGATCTTAACGGGGACACCTGCCTGGCCCTTATACCGCGACGGGGCTTAGGAAACCTTGGTCAGGCCCGAGCTGCTCCCTGGCCCAACCCGCTTTGTGGCCGCGGCCCTATTTTGCGGGCCACCCCTATTATGCGGGCCACCCCTTACTCTGCGGCAGCTTTCAGGGTCGGCACCTTGTAGATCAACTCGTCTCTTGCTTTTAAGGGTCAAGCTTGCAGTGGAATCCATGTGGGTTTTATGGACAACTTGCAGTGATATTGACTCGCCCTGAAAGCTAACCTCATAATGTGGTCTGGCTCCCTGCTGCGGTGGGGGGCAGTTTTTAGGTGGCGACTGTGGCAGGGGCAGTTCATTCGCAGCATCTCGGTGTATGGTCGGGTACCTGCCAGGTAACTGACGTCTTTCTCTCTCTCTCTTTTTTTAGCCTCAAAGTACCAATGAAAGTAACTTCCTCCAGGACAAATTATTCAATACTGTGAAGTTTATGTTCAATTTGTTTACTTTGGGTTCTTCTATAAATATTTCACTGGTGTAAGGTATGTGTGTGTGTGTGTGTGTGTGTGTGGGGGGCTATTTTTTATTATTGTTGAATATTTGGTGATTAAGGCGTAGCTAGCGGGTGTGTAGAGCGCTGACCTGAGTTTAGTGTTATAGTCACCTAACCTAGCCAAACCTAACCTAACCTAACCTAACCTAACCTAACCTAACCTAACCTAACCTAACCTAACCTAACCTAACCTAACCTAGCCAAACCTAACCTAACCTGGTAGGTATTAGGTCATGTGGGTGACCTTCTTGTTGTCACTATAACAGGTAACAATAATAATAATAACAATAATAATAATAATAATAATAATAATAATAATAATAATAATAATAATAATAATAATAATAATAAAAAATATCACTTTCGACCTAAAATTTCATCACGAAATTCCAGTTACCATTTCCTTAGTACACAAAAAATAAATAAATAAACTAAATAAAATAAATTAATAAATAAATTGAAACGTAAATAAAGAAAATTCACTAAGAACCCTGGAATTGTATATCATTACCGAATATATCTTTTTAACACGTCCTGTCTGTGTCTGTCTGTCTGTCTGTCTGCCTGTCTGTCTGTCTGTCTTTCTGTCTAAATGGTAAACGCTTTGAGCTATTGCGTTCAAACTCTCTCTGTCAGATTAGATTTCTATACCCCCAAGCAGACAGACTCTCTCTCTCTCTCTCTAAGGAAAACAAAGGGCCAATAAAATGTGAAACAATTTGAATGATAATAAAGATAAAGAAATAAAGTTTTGTGGAATAAAAGAAAGAAAACAAATATAAAAGAAGAAATAAAAGAGATGTTTGATAAATAAAGACGACGAATTTAGGAATAGAAAATAAAGAATAAGCGAATAATAGGTTAAAAAAATATATAATAATAATAATAAAAAAACTTTTGTTACGTAAAGTGAAATACATCCCAGATATTAATAATAAAATATATATACTTTCACCACCCGGTAATAATGAAGGTATATAGTAAAAAAAAAATCATTACTTTGAGTGGAATACAAAAAACACATATGGTAAGTAAATAAGGGGTTAGGCTACCTGTGTGATGACTCTATTACAGGTGTGAACAGGTGTGAACAGGTGTTACTGCATGAAATTATTAAACCCTTAAGAACTTTCCGCTATGATGAGTTCTTAAAGGGAATTACGTTGGTCATGCTGTGAGGGATGAGAATGGTGGTAGTGGTGGTTGGTGTGGTGCTGATGGTAGTGGTGATGGTGGTAGTTGTGATGGTAGTATTAATGGTGGTAGGTTTGGTATTGTTGGTGGTGGTGGTTGTGGTTGGTGTGGTAGTAGTAGTGGTGGTGGTTGTCAGTCAGTCAGGATTGTTCTTCACAAAGCTAGCTGACGCAGTTAGATTTATAGACAGACAGACAGACAGACAGACAGACGATAAGATAAAGGAGTCAGCCTGGCACTCTGCTGACATTGGAAGCTGGCGTACTATTGATAGATTTTAGATGGCCCATGAGGGGGCTAGTTTATTGGGCACCCCCTTACATCCTGTACACGTTGAAGCGCAGAAGCGTTTACAGCGCCCATCTGGGAAGCATGCGGAGTTCATGCTTGCCTTTATGACTCATGCATTAAGGGCGTAAAAGCCTGAAGGGTCATGGGTTTTGTCAGCAAGTTACATAAAGTGACAGAATGATGAGTGTGTGGGGGGGGAAATTCCCGGTACAATTTATCTGTTTATGGCAAAGTGTGGCAGGTTTTGCTGATGGTCTCTCTGTTCATGAGGTCAGAGAGAGAGAGAGAGAGTGAGATAGAGAGAGAGAAATATGGTGTAAAAATGGTATAGAGAGGGAGAGATCGTGGAGAGAGAAATAATAAATACAGAGAGATAGAGACAAGCAAGAAAGAAAGAAAGAAAGAAAGAGATTAAAATAATTAACGATTATCTCTCGCCTTTTCTCTCGCTATTTTTTTTTTATTTTCATTTTTATTTTTTTCATTATCCATTCCTTCTTTTTCATGCTACAGTAATTCTCTCTCTCTCTCTCTCTCTCTCTCTCTCTCTCTCTCTCTCATAAACACACGTAAATAACTCGTTTCAAAAGACCTGATGGGAGAGAGAGTTATGGGAGGGAGGGAGGGCTAAAGGGAAGGAGGAAATGAAGGAAGGAAAGGATTGGGGAAGAGAGAGAAGGAGGGAAGGAAGGAAGGAAGGAAGGAGGAAGATAAGGTGGTAGTTACAAGGAGAAGGAGGATTGAAAGTTATAGAGAAGGGAGGGATGGAGGGAAGCAATGGATGTGGGAGGGAGGTGAGAAGGGGGAAGGAAGGAAGGAAGTTATGGAAGTGAGATGTGTGTGCGTGTGTGTGCGTGTGTGTGTGCGTGTGTGTGTGTGTGTGTGTGTGTGTGTGTGTGTGTGTGTGTGTGTGTGTGTGTGGAGCGGGTGCAGGTATGAGTTATGTCATGGGATTTGGAGGGTATAAATTTAATGGGTATTTAGGTGGTAAGGGGCATAGTGGACACGTTTATATTAGAGAGAGACCTCCAACACAAGTCATAAGTAATCGTTTTAGGCTGAGAAAGTAAATGTGTGTGTGTGTGTGTGTGTGTGTGTGTGTGTGTGTGTGTGTGTGTGTGTGTGTGTGTTGCTTTGGTTGATGAAATGTTTATTGAGGCAGCTGAAATACACACACACTACACACACACCTGATACAGGAAGGTGAATTTTACGAGATTCAATAATTTATGTAAGACTCCGCCAGCATCTAGTTTAAGTTGTGGCCCGAGGAAGGTATTGAAGAGGGGAGGGATGGGAGGAGGAGGGAAGGATGGAAGGGAGAGAGGAAGAGGGATGAGGGATGGGATGAGGGAGGAGGGATAGGATGATGGAGGATGACGAGGAGGATGAAGAAGGAGGAGAGGGATGAGGGAGGGAGGGGTTGACGAGAGAGAGTGGTGGTGGTGGATGGGGAAGAGTGAGAAAAGGTCAAAGAAAGTGGAGAAAGAGGGAGGGGATGATACTGACAGAAGAGGGAGAGAGGTCGGCACACCTATATGCACCTGGTGGCTCAGGGGCGGGTGTGTGTGAGCCCACCATCTGCCTGGCGTAGCCCAAGACCACACAGGAAGCCTGGCGTTAACTACCCTATTCAAGGGGGGGGAGAGGAGGGAGAGAGATAGAAATGGGGAGATAGGGAGGGTAAGGAGGCGAGGAGATGGGGGGTGAGATGGGGAGGTGAGGAGATGGGGGGAGGAGGGGGGTTCTAAGGAAAAGGCAGGGGATTGTGGATGGGTGGAAGAGGTAAGAACGAGTAGAAGATTAAGGAGATGGAAAAGGTATGGGATGGAGGAAGAGAAGGGACGGAAGAAGCGAAATGGAAGAGGAAGGGGAAAAGGTGAAGGAATGGGAAAGGAAATTTATGGAAGGATTGAGATGAGGTGGAGAGGGAGGTGGTGAGAATGGGTGAGGGGAAGGGGGAGGCGGTAGAAGAGGAGAGAGAGAGAGGGGGGGCCAGTGGATGAGGGGAAGAGGGTGGTGATGGAGAGAGAGTGAGGGGATGGAGAAGGTGAGGAGGTGAGGAAAAGAGAGAGAGAGAGAGGAGGGATATATCGGTGTACAGAGATTAACAAGAGTCAGTACAATCATATTACAGGTGTTAATTAAGGTGTTAACAGGTGTGAATTATTTTTGAGTACATGTGGATTATCTTAGAGCACCCGTGGATTATTTTAACCAACTGGATTATCTGACAGCTCACGTGGCTTATTTATAAATGGTAAGGTTACCAAAGTTCAGTGCCCTCCAACACTTACATCCCCTTCCCCTCCCTCCCCTTCCCCTCCCCTCCCCATCCCCTTCTACCCATCGCCCCTTTCCGCCCCCCTCCTATCTCTCCTACCCACCTTCCCTCCTTGACCTATCCATCGCCCCTGCCCTTCCTCCCTCCTCCACCTCTTCCCCTCCCCCTTCCACCTGCCTCCTCCCACCTCTTCCACCCCTCCCCCTTTCCACCACCCCTCCCACCTCCCTTCATCTCCTTTTATTGGCCTATCAGTTAATAACCCCATATAGCCTGATGATAACAAGGCCTACTCCTAAGCCTACCCTGGTTTCTCACCACACACACACACACACACACACACACACACACACACACACACACACACACACACATAAACTTGTCTCAATTGATTTATGTTTCAATTCGTCTTCTTTCCATGCGTGACGTCATAGCCAACATTACGGTGGTCTTAATGGCTGTTACCTGAGCTTACCTGTGTGTGTGTGTGTGTGTGTGTGTGTGTGTTTTGACGATATATATAATTCAGTAAACCTCTATTTAACGGCTATATGGAGAGGAATGTTCGTTATATGTAGGTTTAGATAGATAGACATAGATAGATAGATAGATAGATAGATAGATAAGGTGAGGAGGAGTTGAAGGGGCAGGTGAGGCTCCTATACCTCACCTGAACTGATGATCTTCCTCACCTGTTATAATATTCCTCACCTGTTATGATCTTCCTCACCTGTTATGATCTTCCTCACCTGTTATAATATTCCTCACCTGTTATAATCTTCCTCACCTGTTACAATCTTCCTCACCTGTTATAATCTTCCTCACCTGTTATAATCTTCCTCACCTGTTATAATATTCCTCACCTGTTATAATCTTCCTCACCTGTTACAATCTTCCTCACCTGTTATAATCTTCCTCACCTGTTATGATCTTCCTCACCTGTTATAATATTCCTCACCTGTTATAATCTTCCTCACCTGTTACAATCTTCCTCACCTGTTATAATCTTCCTCACCTGTTATAATATTCCTCACCTGTTATGATCTTCCTCACCTGTTATAATCTTCCTCACCTGTTATAATCTTCCTCACCTGTTATAATCTTCCTCACCTGTTATAATCTTCCTCACCTGTTATAATCTTCCTCACCTGTTATGATCTTCCTCACCTGTTATGATCTTCCTCACCTGTTATAATATTCCTCACCTGTTATAATCTTCCTCACCTGTTATAATCTTCCTCACCTGTTATAATCTTCCTCACCTGTTATAATCTTCCTCACCTGTTATAATCTTCCTCACCTGTTATAATCTTCCTCACCTGTTATAATCTTCCTCCAAAATGGTTTATATTCTCTTCCTGTTTTAAAAATTTGGTGAAAAATATTCCATCGATAATATTTTCTAAGTATTGAGGGGGGTTGTCGTAACTCTGAAAGGATCGCTTGAGTTCTTCAATACTTTCGTTACTTTTATATGTTACTGTTTTGGTGATATTCTGTGTGGCTAACTTTCCTGACATTTACTTTTATTACTTATACTTATATTTACTTTTTTACTTATACTTACAGTACAATTACTTTTATTACTTATACTTACAGTACATTTACTTTTATTACTTATACTTACAGTACATTTACTTTTATTACTTTTACTTACATTCACTACTACTACCAGATGGGTCGTAGGAAACAGCCTCACAGTCAGATGGAGACAAGCGTACGTTCGTCTGGCTAAAGTCATTGTATAGGGTAAAATGGAGAACGCCAGGTGTTGGTGATTGCTCGTGGTGACGCTGTTGTTACGGGGGGGGGGAGAGCATCATCTGTAGAGGCACACCAGCGTGAGATCACAACACCTGGTGGCTCCATTAACTACGTCAGGCAGGTAATAGGTCCTCAAGTGAGCCGATAACACCTACATAGGGTACAGTCCTCTTCAAGACCCACTACACCTGAACAGCCAACAGGTGTTTGAGCAGGTGTCGTCTGGCACCGGCTGACTGACTGACTTCACTCGAGATAAGAAAACACCTTTACACTTAAGACAATCAACAGGTGCATTCAACAGGTGTCCAACTGCTGATTAAACTTGGTCAACAGGAGCCACTGAGCCTCTGCCAAAAAACATAATACAATTAAAAGTAGCAGGTGTGTGCAGGTGTGTGTGTGTGTGTGTGTGTGTGTGTGTGTGTGTGTGTGTGTGTGTGTGTGCGTGTGTGTGTGTGTGTGCGTGGACCAGACGTACCGTACTGTATATACTGTTGTTGGCTAAACGTAAACACATTTATCACGAGATGTGTGCGTGAACTCTTGTACCCCGACGCAAGCCCTGAGAGAGAGAGAGAGAGAGAGAGAGAGAGAGAGAGAGAGAGAGAGAGAGGTTACCTAGGGACACATGCTTTCCGCTAGTGCGTCAGGTCAGGTCAGGTCAGGTCAGGTCAGGTTAGGTTAGGTTAGGTTAGGTTATATTGTGATGATAGGTTCGCTTAAATTACATACGGTTAGTTTTGGTTGTATTATTTTAGGTTTGTTGTGCTGTGCTGTGTTGTGTCGCGTTATGTTATGTTGCGTTATGTTATGTTGCGTTATGTTATGTTGCGTTATGTTATGTTCAGTTATGTTATGTTATCATTAGGTGAAAATACCTCCTGGGGTGCCTAATATTCACCTATCCCCTTATCACCACCTTATGAGCAAGTTACCTGGGAAAGAATGATTATTTTTATATATATATAAGTTGTTTACGCTCCAATAACGAAGGATTATTTCAGTATACCTTCGGGGAGAAGATAATTATATAAGAACTCTGATTATATGAATTAAATTATTGAGTACAGGATGAGACTGACGTTCATAGTTTACTTTAATTTAAACTCCAGTATAAACCATCATTATTTTTAACTTTACTTTAATTTGCTTTACTCTACTTTATCTGCTTTACTCTATTCTACTCTACTCTACTCTACTTTACTCTACTCTACTCTAAACTCCCACCATAAACCATCCTCATTAGTTTAGAGTTATCATAATGTTGGTTTAAGTGAGTTTTATAACTGGCTGTGTTTTATTTTGGTTTAATTTTTTCTTTCTTTAACATAAACATTGTGAACGGGTTGTAGATGACTTGGTGAGGGAAGGTGAGGTGTGGGGGGGGGATGAAGGTGAGGTGTGAGGGAAGGTGTGAGGGAAGAAGGGAGAGGGGGAGGGAGGGGGAGAAGTTTAATGAGAGACAGAGAGAGAGAGAGAGGGGGGAGTTAAAGAGAATAAGGGGGAGACACAGACAAACGGACAGAAGGACAGGCAGACAGAAATAAGAGTTAGAGAGGGAGAAGGAGGGGTAGAAGTGGGACAGACAGACAGACAGACAAATAGAAGGACAGACATACAGACATACAGACAGACAAACAGACGGGAGGACAAACAGACGGACAGACAAACAGACGGGAGGACAAATAGACAGACAGACAGACAGAGAGCTGAATTTATATAACACTCTTATATGTATATTTTTTCATCCGATTATTTTCTGATCAAATTAGGTTAGGTTGGGTTGGGTTAGGTTAGGTTAGGTTAGGTTAGGTTGTAGGTCAAGCAGAAAAAATACAGACGACCTTTGTGTGTAGTGTTAAGTTATCAGAACATAAGAGATAGGTTATCTTTATCTCTCTATCTCTTTGTGGTTCTCCTTATCTGTTAACTCCCCCCTCCACCCCCCTTTCTCTCTCCCCCCTCTCACCCCCTCTCTCTCCCCCCCACCCCTCTCTCTCTCCCCCCACCCCTCTCTCTCTCCCCCACCCCTCTCCCCTCTCTCTCTCCCCACCCCCCTCTCTCTACAGTAGTACCAGTAAGATTCAGATAACCTATAAAGACTAATCTCCTCATTCAAAGCCTCTTGTTGGGTTAGGTTAGGTTAGGTTAGGGTGATTAATCTTCAGGTCCTCAAGTACACTAACAAACACATAACCAATACTTTAAATTAATTACTAGTTTATGTAATTAAAAAATATATATTATCATCTTTACTAGTTCCAACCTAACCTAACCTAACCCAACCCAACCCAACCTAACCTAACCAAACCTAACCTAACCTAACCAAACCTAACCTAACTGAAACGAATCTTAACCAGACAGAGAGAGAGACATTATTGAAGGGGGGAAGAGGGGGGGGGAGGGATTACAGAATAGTGTGAGAATAGAGAGAGAGAGAGAGAGAGAGAAACAAAAAAGGAGGTGAAGAGGAGGGAAGAAAGGAAGGGGAGGAAAGGGTAAAGGAATTAAGGGAGTAGACAAAAGGGAGTGAGGGCGAAAGCTAATGTAGGAGAAGGAGGATAAATGTAGGTATAGGGGGAAGGCTTGATAAAGGAGGTGTTGAGGTGAAAGAGAGAGAGAGAGAGAGAGAGAGAGAGAGAGAGAGAGTTGAGAGAGAAATAGAAAGAGCGTTATGGAGTTGTGAGGTAGAGAAAAAAGAGAGTTAAGAGAGAGAGTGAGATAGGGAGTTAGAGAAAGAGAGAGAAAAAATGTGGAATTGAGAGAGATTAGTGATTAAGAGCGAGAGAGAGAGAGAGAGAGAGAGTATTGATTCCCTCGGGGTCTTGAAACCAATTCTTCTCCTCCTCTTCTTCTTCTTCTTCTTCTTCTTCTCCTTCTTCTTCTCCTTCTTCTTCTCCTCCTTCTCCTTCTCCTCCTCCTTCTTTTTCTTCTTC
The DNA here is from genome assembly GCF_018991925.1 of Homarus americanus. Lineage (NCBI taxonomy): Eukaryota > Metazoa > Arthropoda > Malacostraca > Decapoda > Nephropidae > Homarus > Homarus americanus. The sequence continues at coordinate 416,893 of NW_024715832.1, read as the reverse complement.
TTCTTCTTTCTTTATTTTTTCTCCTCTTCATTGCTCTCCTTATCATTATTGTTATTCCAATCATTCTTCTTCATCTTCTTTCTCCATTATACTTTGTTTTCTCTTCGATCTCTTTAATTCTTTTTTTTTTTTAATTTCCTCTTCGTCGTCTTGTTCTTCCTCTTTTTTTCTCCCCTTCCTCCTCCTCTTCTTCGTTTTCCTCCCATTCTTCCCCTTTGTCTTCTTCCTCCCCTTTCTTCCTTCTCTTCCTCTTCTTTTTCCTCGCCCTTCTTCCTCCTCTCCTTGTTCCTTCTCTTCCTTTCATTCTGTCTCTCATAGGTATGGGTAAAGAGGATATAGTTAAGTCTTCGTAATTACAAACAAGACGATAATAACTAAAGGGGGGGGGGAGTAATTACGCCTACTTGAGACCTTAACAAGTGGCAAATTACCCTTCTATACAGCACCTCTTTAGTCTACTCACCTGCGTCAGCTAGCTCTATGAACGCCGAGCCTGACTGGTAAATGACTTGACTGTCACTCACTGACTCAATTCGCTCTCACTGACTCACTCACTAACTGGCTCACTGAGAGAACTTTTGTCTTTGGTCCAAGATTGAACCCACATAAACGTAGCTTTTGAATTCCTTGTTTGTCTCGCCTTTGTTGACTTTTCTTCTTTTTCTTGTTTTTCTTCGTTTTGTCGTTTTATTATTATTATTATTATTATTATTGTTATTAATTTTTTTTCCCTTTCCATTCTGCTTCTTTCCCTTACTTCTTTCCACCATTTTTTTTCCTTTCTTCCTTCCCTTCCTTCCTCCTTCCCTCTATCTCTTACCTTCTCTCCTCCCTACCCTCCCTACCTTTCCCCATTTTCTCTTTCCCTCCCACATTCTCTCTTCCCCTCTTGCATAACCTCCACACATACAGTCCCTCCCTCCCTCCCTGGCTATTACCATCCCCACCACCATACCTCTTCCACCATCCTTCCACCCGTGTACTGTATGTGTGTGTGTCCTTCAATCACCCCCTTACACCATCTCTTTACCCTTTACTATCCTACCCTTACCCGCCACCCCCTACCCCTACCCTCACCCCCTCCCCCTTCCTCACTGAATGTTACACCTCAACAAAGCAGCAGCAGCTCACGTCATTTTCAGGTGAGTACACAAGTGAAAAAGATCTTGAGGAGGGAGGCAGGTGTGGAGGGAGGGAGGAGGGAAGGAGGGAGGGAGGAGGGAGGGAGGTGGATGGAAGGAGGGAGGGTATAGGGGGGAGGAGGAGGAGGGGGAGATGGAGGGGAAGAGGGGAAGGAGGGTAGATATGGAGGAGAGGAGGGGAGGTAGGTATTGAGGGAGGGAGGGTAGGTATTAAGGGAGGGAGGGAGGGAGGGAGGGAAGGCGTGGAGGGCTTAAGCAGATGCCGCCGTGGTGTTGCTTTTGCTGGTGCTGTTGCTCACGTGTTTTTTTTCTTCCTTTCTATGTCGCGTTCTTGAGACTTTCTGAATGTGATCTGAACCGATGTGGCGTGAAATTAGCATGTACACACCTTCTCTCTCCCTCCCTTCCTGCCCTTCCCTTCCCGCCTCTCCTGCCCTTCCCTTTCCATCTCCTCTTTTCCTCTTCCCTTTCTACCTCATTTCCCTTACGTCTCTTCTTCCTTTTCACCTCCTCCCTTCCCTTATTTCCCCTCCTCCCTTCCTTCCTTCCTTCTCCTTTCCTTCCTCTCCCTCCCCCTCCTTTCTTCTTCTCCATCTCCAAAACATGAAAATCCAGAGGCACCAAAAACTAAGAGAGACTGCCCCCACGTTAATTATAAGGCAGCCCCATCATTATCTTGGTAACACGCTTCCCGATAGGCAGCTGTCAACGGTTAGGAACTAAGAAGAAGAAGGAAGGAAGAAGAAAAAGGAAGGAAGGAGAGGTCGAATACTTACTCTCCTTCATAATGCTCCAATTGAGGTCAGAGTCTCGTCTTGTTAATGTGTGGGGGATATATACAGCAGATAATAACTGCATAGCGATAATTTCAATATATATTTTTTTCTACTTGAATTCTATCTGATGTTGACAAAGAACAATAGCATATATAAACAAAATACAAATTATTGAAGGAATATTGTAACTTCTAACCTAACCTAACCTAACCTAACCTAACCTAACCTACCCTAACCTAACCTAACCTAACCCTAACCTAACCTACCCTAACCTAACCTAACCTAACCTAACCTAACCTACCTTCTATTGCCATCCTTCCTCTACCTTCTGTTGCATTCCCCCCATCCCCTTCCCTCTACCCTCCTTTCCACTATATCGTCCTCCCCCACCTCTTCCCTATACCCCTCTCCTACCCACAATTGCCCCCCACCCCCTCCCCTCTCACCCTCAACCCTCCCCCTCCCCCCAAAAAGGAAAATTACATCAAGTACAACTCATAAACATATATATATACCTGTAATTTATATATAGTTAGTACTCATAAACATATATATATACCTGTAATTTATATATAGCTAGGTAGAGACGAGACAGGTAGGCCGGGGGCTCCACGTGAGTATTAAATAACCGGAGGAGCTACTCAATAAACCCGGTTATAATGCCGGCACGCGTGGCTAAAGGCTGGTTATTATTTCCTGAGGTTAAATATTGGTGGTAAATGTTAATTGATATTGATTGGGGTTAAATAGTGTTGTTATATGTTGATTATTATTATGTACTGGGAGTATTGTTGTTGGTAATGTGTAATTAGTTTTTTATTGGGATTTAAAGTATTGTTGATGGATATTAATTATTATATATTTACTGGGATGAAATATATTGCCGGTAAATGTTTAGTTATATTTTATTGTGGTTAGCGTTATGTGAGTGGCTGCCGCCCTTCATCCCTAATTAATGCTGGTTAAAGGTAGAGAAATTATTATAATTATTTTTTATACATAATAATAATAATAATAATAATAATAATAATAATAATAATAATGCCATATACACCCACTAAGGTAAACAACAGGTGTACAAGACGCAATAATAATCACCAGGTAAATTAATTAACCTGCTGGTGTACTATATTATTTTTCTCTCACCTGGAAACTTTGAATACACCATTTATTTGTCTATAGCTTTTTAGCTCTCTTATAACGTTGAAACTTTTTATATAACTTTGAAATTTGGTATATACCTTTTAGCTTATGTTGTTTGGTCTTGAAACTAAGTATATGTATATTTTAGCTTTTTGTAGCTTTGAAACTTGTAGAGACATTTTAGCTTCTAATTTTGCTTGAAACAAAGTATATTTGTAATTTGATATAGGAATAGATATATCAAATTCAAAGTTTTTTCTTTATATAGTTTACAATATTACTGAATTATTTACTGGTCTATTATTCTAGTTATTATTATTATTTGTATAATTATTATTACTGTATTATAATTATTATTATTATTATTATTATTATTATTATTATTATTATTATTAATATTATTATTATTATTATTATTATTATTGTTTTTTCATTATTGTATTATTGTTATTATTATTATTTTTATTATTATTATTATTATTATTATTATTATTATTATTATTATTATTATTATTGTTATTATTATTGTTGTTGTTATCGTTGTTGTTGTTGTTCGCTTATATTTAATATTTTGTCGACTTTTGGCGGATTTTCTTTACACTTGAACACTTTTATTTATTTCTAACTTTTCTTTAATTGTTTTTGGTCATACAATGATTTAATATAATGATAAGAGTAATGATGATAGTGAATGATGATGGTGATAAGAGTAAGTTAATGATGATGAGGTAATAGGAAAATGGTGATAATGATAGATATTGTAGTAATGAGTTTGTTAGGTTATGTTAGGTTAGTGTTAGGTTAGGTTAAGTTAGGTTAGGTTAGGTTAGGTTACGTTAGGTTAGGTTAGTGTTACAATGGTTAGTCTTAAGGGGAAATAAGTAGGAGGGGCTAATCTTACAGGGAAATAAGCAGACGGAACTAATCTCAAGTGGAAATAAGCAAGAGGAAGCTAATCTCAAGTGGAAATAAGGAGTAGGGCTAATCTTACATTGAAATAAACAAGAGGGGGCTAATCTTACAGGGAAATAAACAAGAGGGGGCTAATCTTACAGGGAAATAAACAAGAGGGGGCTAATATTAAGGTGATCCATCCTCCCTCCCCACCCTCCTCTTCCTCGTTATAAATCAGACCCTGCCGCCACTAGTATCAGGAGCCACATCAGCCCCCAGCCATCACCACCCTCACACAGCCGTCGTTGGGGCTGTTTGTCTTGGTGAGTTACGAGATTTTAAGTCATATTATTAGAGGGTGAGAGAAGGATTTATACGGCGTAAATTGAAGGGGTCAATCCCTATTATTGTGAACACATGGGGTGGGTGGGGAGGGTGTGGGTGTAGGGGGGTGTAGGGGTGGGTGTGGGTGTAGGGGTGGGTGGGGGGGTGGGGGTGTGGGAGAGGTAGGGTTTCCGTATATGATTATGGTAATAATCATGGTTCTTGCTCGAGTCAGTTTCCGGCCCCCAGGTGTTTTGTGTGTGTGTGTGTGTGTGTGTGTGTGTGTGTGTGTGTGGAGTAGGTTAGTGTTTTAAAGGACAGTTAGTATCGTACTTAAACATTAGGATATTGAACAAATCATATTAATAAATTCATGTGACAAAAAACAAACAAACAAACGGATTTTCTTTAATTTTTGTGATGGGGGTCATACAACTCAGCTCTTAGTGACGTCACATTACAGGCTAAATAAGGTTGTTAGCACCACAGATACTACCTTATGTACAGAACACGTTTGATACCTTCTCCTTGTTCATTTTGTTTCTGTAAGTGATGGCTGACGTCTTCATCGCGTTGAACTAAAAAAAATGTGGGAGTTTAAATATTGAATTTCTCGGTTAATTAAATGTTTTTGGTGTTGTAAGTTTGTGTTTAGGTGACATATAGATTAGGCACTACTACCTTATTTCACCTGATAATTAAACATTTTTACGTTACCTGGGAGGATAGGTTTGGTTTTGGTTTGGTTTGGTTTTGGTTAGGTTTGGTTTGGTTTTGGTTTGGTTTGGTTTGGTTTTGGTTTTTTTGGTTTGGTTTGGTTAGGTTTGGTTAGGTTTGGTTTGGTTTTGGTTTGGTTTGGTTTGGTTTGGTTTGGTTTGGTTTGGTTTGGTTAGTATTAGTTTGGCTTGGTTTGTTAAAGAGAAAATTAATGTTAATGGCATTGGTAAACAAAGTAGAATAAAATAATTATAAAAATTCAAAATAAAGTACAGGTGAGGTAGTTTATTTATCATATGTGAAATGTTATTATTATTTTTATTATTGCTGTTATTGTTCCTCCGTGCTTCCTCTATATCCACTCCTTCATACTTTTCCGACCCTCCAACGCACACACACACACACACACACACACACACACACACACACACACACACACGTACTGATCGCTATAAGAACAGCCCAGTCCCAACCATTGTAAAAATTATCAATAACTTGTAATCAACCAGTGTGTTCACTCCAAGTCAATCTTACCTTTTTGCACTGTCACTATGTTGAAATGCCCTGTAGTATGACCTTCTCCCCACCTAGTTATTATAAATCATATTTGTATCACTTATGTTACTTGTATATTATTGGTCAATCAAGTGACCCATTCACCAATTATGCAAATGTATATTTTCAGCCTTCCGGCTGCCATGCTCTTTCGATAAACCGTTAATTATTATTATTATTATTATTATTATTATTATTATTATTATTATTATTATTATTATTATTATTATTATTATTATTATTATTATTATTATTATTATTATTATTATTATTATTATACACACACACACACACACACACACATACACACGTCTCCTCTAACCCTCTCTCTCCACCCTTCCTTCTAACACTTCCCCCTCCCCACACTTTCCCTCTAACAATTCCCTCCATTCCCTCCTCCACCCCTTCCCCATTTCCTCCCCTCCTAAACACCTCCCCTCCTTCACACTCCCACACCCTTCCCTACCCTCCCCTCTCCCTCCCCTCCCCTCCCCCTCCCCTCTCCCCTCCCCCCTCCCCCTCCCCTACCCCTCCCCTCCCCTTCCCCTACCCCTCCCCTCTCCTCCCTACCCCTCTCACCCCTCCCCTCCTACCCTGCCCCTCCCCTCTCCCCTCCTCTCCCCCTCCTCCCTACTACAGCACAGCCACATGACAGCTGCACAACGCCGTACAGAACAACGCCTTAGACTGGTTCAGCGTCGATTCTACAAACGTCTCGGACTTCAATTTTATTACATATCTCGGCTGTTTATCAGCCACCTCGCCCACTGACTGTTTTTAGTAGAGGGTGCAGGAGCAGTCATTACCTCGTGGCCACTCTTAATAAGTAAATGAGATGATGGTCTTAGGTCTATGAAATATGATGTTCGATTGGTTTCATCCTGATCCTTGAAGGAGAGTGTGGGAGGAAGTGTGGTGGGTGTGAAGGTGTGAATTTAAGAGTGTGGAGGAGACGGAGGGGGTCTGGGGGTGTAGGTGTGTGTGTGTGTGTGTATGTTGGGTTGGGTTGGATCAGGTGAGTCCAGGTCAAGTTAGTAGGTTAACATCGGGTTGGGTTCGGTTAGTATGAGGGTGTTTAAACATAAGGTGAAATATGCTAAGGTGTCTAATTCCCCCTAACCCTCCACCATCCCCTCTAACCCTCCACCATCCCCTCTAACCCTCCACCATCCCCTCTAACCCTCCACCATCTCTTCTAACCTCACCATTCTCTCTTAACCCTCCACCATCCTCTAACCTCCACCATCCCTCTTAACCCTCCACCATCCCCTCTAACCCTCCACCATCCCCTCTAACCCTCCACCATCCCCTCTAACCCTCCACCATCCCACTCCACTATCCT
>NW_024715832.1:375000-405000 GCF_018991925.1 Homarus americanus | reverse complement strand
TTATTATTATTATTACTATTATTAATATTATTATTATTATTATTATCACTATTATTATTATTATTATTATTATTATTATTATTATCATTATTATTATTATTATTATTATTATTATTATTATTATAATCTATTATTATTATTATTATTATTATTATTATTATTATTATTATTATTATTATTATCATTTTTATTATTATTATTATTATTATTATTATTATTATTATTATTATTATTATTATTATTATTATGTCACAGAAGAACACAGTTACTAACCCACCTTCGTTATCATTCACAGATGGACAGATTTCCTCCTTGACGTCTTGTGGGGTAAGTCTTAATTTACAGTATATATTTTTTACCACATTTTTTTAATATTATTTCGGGATTTTCCATTTCGTTCTGTTGTTGTTTTTTATTTCGCGATTAATAGTAAGTTTAGTTTTTTTTTGTGAGGGGATTTAGAAAGTTTAAATTTAGGGGATTTTTATCGTCTTTCGATATGGGGGGATTTTATTAAGTTTTTATTTAGGTAATATCTAGTAAGTTTAAATGTGAGGGATTTTGTAACTTGACATCTGAGGGATTTTATTTATTTAATTTTATATTATTTTATTTATTTTATTTTATTTTTGTACTGTGAATATACAGTAGTTAAGTTTAATGAATTATATGTTGCTTTTCCTTCCCATACTCGAACCACTACACACACACACACACACACACACACACACACACACACACACACACACACACATGCAGCAAAGTGAGAGGAGGGGAGGTAAAGGGAGGAGGGAGGAAAAGAAGTAGGGGTTGTGGGTAGAGGAAGAGAGGGCAGGGGGGAGAGGGAGGAAGAGGAGGTGGGGGGGAGAGAGGGGAGGGGGAAAATGTGTGCGTGCATAGTTTTTGCGTGCGTGTAACATGCCAGACAGACAGACACACACACACACACACAGACGAAACAGATGCAGTCGGCAGTTCCTGGAATAGGTTAAGCATAATGCAGAACAAAAAGGAAGAGAAAAAGGTGACAGGAAGGGTGTGGCCACAATCCATGATAAAGTAGAGGAGATAGTAAAATAGGCGATGATGGAAGTGATAGAAGGAACGGAGAGAGAGAGAGAGAGAGAGAGAGAGAGAGAGATAAGAAGACAGACAGACAGACAGACAGACGGGGACAAGGGAGGGAGGGAGGAGAGAGAGAGAGAGAGGGAGGGGCACACAGCATGATAAAATGGGAGGACAAAAACAACATGATGAAAATTATTAGAAGAGAAAGGTGGATAACCTTAATTGCATGATAAAGGAGAGAACAATGATACGAATATTCAGAAAGAAGTGGAAATACATGATGAAGGAGGAATAAAGGAAGATGAGTGATAAAGACATGAGTAGGAGGACAGGGAGAGAAGCGGCGATTAAATGTTGGAGTAAAAAGAGGTTAATAGGAGGAAGTAGGGGGGTGGGGGAGGGAATGGAGAATTGAAATTGGAGGATGGGAGGGGAGGGGGTAGAGGATGGGGGAAAGAGAGGATAAGGAAAGGGGATAGAGAATGAGGGAACGGAGAGGGAAATAAAGGAAGGAGAAGGTAGTGGATAAGGGATATTTAGGGGAAGGGGTGAGAAAGGGGGAGGGGAGGGAATGAGGGAAAGGGGATAGGAAGGGTAGGTAAGGGGTAGACGTGTTAAGGAAAAGGGAAGGGAAAGGGTTACTGAAATGGGTAGGGAGGGGAAATAAAATTGGTTAAAATGGGGAGAAGGGAGATATAAGTAAAATTGGGGGTAGGGGTGTTTAATTGGTACAGTAAATTAACAGGGGTGTAATAATATGTAAATAGGCAATACATCCTCATGCAATGTGTGGAGAAATAGGGAATTTTTTTAATAGTGTCGTGTTAATAGGGCGAAATTGGTGACGTAATTGGTATTGAATTTTGAGATATTGAACAGCGGAAAATTTGGACACGGCTTTGTTGCTCAAATAGGAGTTTAATATAATTGAAATAGGACACAAATGGGGTGAAATAGGCTGAAAATAGGGACTGTAACATGGAGGATGTAAGAGGGAAGAAGGAGGGGGATGGGGAGGAGAAGAGGGGGAGGAGGAGGAGGAGGAGAAAGAAGATTAAAACACAGAGGTGGATTTTTAAACACAGTAAAAAGGTGATATAGAGAGGGAGTGGGGAGGGAGGAGGAGGAAGAGTGAGGAGGTGTGGGAGGAGGAGGGAGGGAGGAGGAGGAGAGAGAGTGAGGGAGGGTGTGGGAGAGAGGAGGAGGAGGGAGGAGGGAGAAAGGAGAGGGAGTAGGGGGGGAGCAGGAGGAGGAGGAAGGGTGCGAAGTGGGGGAAGAAGAATAGGACGCCGGAGAAAGAGGAGGAGGAGGGGAGGAGAAAGGGGAGGGGGAGGGAGGAGGGAGGGAGAAGGGGGGGAGGAGGGGGGAGGGATAGAGAGGGTAAAGAGTAGCGTGAGTCAGCTTATGCGGGGGAGGGGGGGGGGGAAGAGTCGGGTCGTCACGCGGTCAACGAGTTTCCTACGCTTGCCTGCCTGTCTCACTACCTACCTGTCTCGCTACCTGCCTGTCTCGCTACCTGCCTGTCTCACTATCTGCCTGTCTGTCCCATACCTGCCTGCCTTCCTGTATGTTTTCATGTCTGCCTCAATGATTCGCTGCGGCGAGTCATTGAACTTTGTATCACCGTCTGAGCTCGCCGGCTGCCGCCTCGAAGTGCTTGTTGGGTCCCACGACAGGAAGACTACAACTCTCTCTTGACATCCTTGACCTAACCTAGCCTAGCCTAGCCTAACGTAACCTAACTTAACCTAGCCTAGCCTAGCCTAACGTAACCTAACTTAACCTAACCTAACCTAACCTAACCCTGTTGGCTTGCCTGCCTAACATGTACTAGTTTTCATAACTAATTCTGCTCATCATCATTTATGCTTACAAAGAGCCAAAAGATCCTGCTAGCTTGGTTATGATTTATAAAGTTGCCAGAGTGAGGTAAATTAATCCAGCATAAAGGAAGGAACCGGGAGGGAGGGAGGGAGAAAAGGAGGGAAGGAGGAAGGCAGGCAGGATATACAAAATCTATATCCCACAAGCACAAGCGCTTGTCGCCACACCCTCCCTCACCCCCACCCTGCATGCAAGTAACACATCGTGTCTAGACAAGGCAGTACAGTATATCGACCACTTCACGGGACATATTTTCCTGCTATCCTTACCTACCCCACCCTAACCTAACCTACCCCACCCTAACCTAACCTAACCTACCCCACTCTAACCTAACCTAACCTACCCCACTCTAACCTAACCTACCCCACCCTAACCTAACCTACCCCACCCTAACCTAACCTACCCCACCCTAACCTAACCTTAACCTACCCCACCCTAACCTAACCTAACCCACCCCACCCAACCCAACCTACCCCACCCTAACCTAACCTACCTCCCACCTCTAACCTAACCTACCCCACCCTAACCTATTCCGCAACCTACTCCACCCGAACCCAACCTATCCGACCTCAACCTAACCTAACCAAATCACCCTAACCTAACCTACCCCACTCTAACCTAACCTACCTAAACCTAATCTCTTCTCTCTCTCTCTCTCTCTCTCTCTGACCTACCCCATCAGGCGAGAGAGTGTGCCCTGATAAGCTCTTCTCAGGCTGGCAATTGCAGCTTCACAATATAAATGAACACTTGTCCATATTATATTTAACGTTATATTATTTTATATTATTTTATGCAGAGCGAATTTATAATTGTATCTTTTGTGATTTGTATTTTACTCTTATTTATATTTCATTTTTAGAGCGAATTTATTTAATGGTTATTTTATTTGATTTATTTGTGGCGTCTGGTGAGTTATGGCGTTTGGGTTGCTCACACCACAAACACCTAGAGTATTATGGTGTTTTGGGTCGCTTTCAACATTAAATTAAGGCGCCTTTATGGAGTTACTTTTTTTTTTTTACTTTGAATCATACTTAATATTTTCCAGCCTAAAGTTTTCTGAAAAGTGTATTTTTGAGTATTATTATTTTTTTAAAGAATCACGTCTCATGTTATCAGTTATGTGTGTTATATAACTTTTAATTGAAGCGAAGCTATGAGGTTATTTTTATTAAGAATTATACACACACTCTCACACACACACACACACACACACACACATACACACGCACACATACACACGCACACACACACATACACACACACACACACACACACACACACACTGATCATTAAGAGGGAATATATTTACACGAGAAGAAGAATAAGAAATCTCTTCCTGGTATCTTGACTTAAAAGCTGTTTTTGTAGTTAGATATATTAGCACCCCACCCCTTCCCTCCTCCCCCACACCCCTCACCCCCACCCCATCCCTCCTCCTCCCCCACACCTCATCCCCACACCCCCCACTCCTGTCTATCACTCTTTGACTCCAGTACAGGTTGATCCACTTATTAATTTAACAACAGTTTATGGAGGTGATAAAATTCAACAACAAAAGAAGAAAAAATCCCGCATTGCAGGTTTATAGAATTTTTTGTGTGTGTGTGTGTGTGTGTGTGTGTGTGTTGGAAGAGAATTTATTGAGAGGCTGAATAAAAGATTAAGGTTTGGTTAGGTTAGGTTGGATAGAATAGGTTAGGTTAGGTTAGGTTAGGTTAGGTTAGGTTAGTATGTTTAATAAAGTGGGGTGTCTAATGTTCAGGTGATCCCATACCAGGAGTTGTTGTGCTCGAAGGCGAGTGTTTTGCGAGATTGAACACTTCTTGTACCATTTAATTCTCAGTTAAATTCAGCAACATTTTCTAATATTGTTAAAGTTCAAGAAAATTCATGCTATTATGCTAAATTAGACAACTTACAACAGTGTTAAATTTAACCGGCATAAGATAGCTAAAATTAGCAGCATATTATTATCATGCCAAGGTTAACGAAAATGGCCTCATCGTTAAATTGAGAAGCAGTGCACAACACTTCACTTGACGACGGGTTAACAAGCATAAATTTAACGACAAATTACCACCATGTTATATATACGGACGGAGCGACATACTGTACTGTCAACCAACGTAAAAAACATCAGTCAATCACCGATAAAAAATTTGCTATGATTATATGGCCGTTACACCGTCTGATTGGTTGCCTTCATGTGACGTCATGGCTTCATACAGTGTCCCGGTTGGTTGCCTGTAGGTGACGTCATGGCGTCATACAGTGCCCCGATTGGTTGCCTGTAGGTGACGTCATGGCTTCATACAGTGTCCCGGTTGGTTGCCTGTAGGTGACGTCATGGCTTCATACAGTGCCCCGATTGGTTGCCTGTAGGTGACGTCATGGCAATCAACCAAACAGTCCTTTTTCCTAGCCGCTGTGTGGATGGGATATTTGAAGACAGGCCAATCACAGCACTTATTTTCAATGACGTCATTATATTTCAACAAATCAGAAAGTTGACATGGCCAATCCTCAAAGATGATTGGTAGAGCGCATTTGATCTGAAAATCTAACAATAATAAAGTAATAAATAACTCTCTCTCTCTCTCTTCTCTCTCTCTCTCCCCGGTCGGAATATTAACCGCTCGGGAGTCGGTTCATCTTGACGGTAATCTTCGTAGCTATAACCGCATTTAACCGCAGATTTACACTTCACTTCCTATACTGACCGCAGAGTAGCCCTGACTTAATACATTTAACCGCACTCCTCGTCACACTACCGCATTTAACCGCATGTAATCTCAGCTTCCCCAGACAACCACATGTAACCGCAGTTCATCCCATAGTGCCGCACATAGCCGCAGTTTTCCACATACTCGCATTTAACCGCATTCTGCCGCATAGTACCGCAGTAATTAACCGCACCTTTCCTTAAAACATTAGCCTAGGGTGGCAAGTAACCATAGTATGACCTATGAAACAGCAGTTCACCGCAATTATCCGCACTTCTCTTCCTAATACCGCAGTTGTCATACCCTGGTCACGCTATTAACCGCACTTTTTCTTTACATACAATAATTGATTGCAGGCTTCCATGCCATTTAACCGCACCTTCTCTTTGGATATGTTAATTGACCGCAGGCTTCCCTATTTAGTGGCACCTTTTTAACTTACGTATGTCACTAAACCGCACCCCCACCCATTCAACCGCACCCTACCCCAGGACTATTTCAATTAACCGCAATCTTACCGTCAATGCCGCAGTGTGTCCCCGGCGCGGCAGATAATTACCTGCCGCATTGTGTTGCTGCAGTCCCGCACTTGACCGCAGCCTACCCGTCACTCCTGTCCGTTATTTGTCATTTCCTGTGTGTGTGCCTGTGCGCACGCGCGTTTGAGTGAGCCATGCATTACATTTGTGTGTGTGTGTGTGTGTTTGAGTGAGCCATACGTTACATTAGTGTGTGTGTGTGTGTGTGTTTTGAGTGAGCCATACGTTACATTAGTATGTGTATGTGTGTGTGTGTGTGTGTGTGTGTGTGTTTTGAGTGAGCCATACGTTACATTAGTATGTGTGTTTTGTGTGTGTGTTTGAGGAGCCCATGTTACATTAGTATGTGTGTGTGTGTGTGTGTGTGTGTGTGTGTGTGTGTGTGTGTGTGTGTGTGTGTGTGTTTGAGTGAGCCATACTGTTACATTAGTATGTGTGTGTGTGTGTGTGTGTGTGTGTGTGTTTGAGTGAGCCATACGTTACATTAGTGCGTGTGTGTGTGTGTGTGTGTGTGTGTGTGTGTGTGTGTATGTATGTTTGAGTGAGCCATACGTTACATTAGTGCGTGTGTGTGTGAGTGGGTCAAGGAATTTCCTGTGTCCTTGGGGCGGAGGGCACATGATGGTGAGTCTGAGGGCAGGTTGGTGACCCTGCCCACACACACACACACACGCACAGGCACACACACGCACATGCACACACACACACACACACACACACACACACACATCTCCTCTCTCTCTCTCTCTCTCTTCTCTCTCTCTCTCTCTCTCTCTCTCTCTCTCTCTCTCTCTCTATTCCACCGGAATATACAGAATGAAAAATAAACAAGAAAAGAAGAAATGAGTAACGATAATCAACAATAAGAAGCGTAGAGACGAATAAATGGAAGAGAGGAAAAATGGGAGAAGAAAGAAAGAGAAGACAGGGAGGAGGGATAGGAGGAAAGGGAAACGAAGAGGAGAATAGGAGAGGAAGGAGGGGAAAGGGTAGGTGGGATAATGGAGAAGAACAAAGGCATAGAGACGATAGAAGGATAGAGATAGACATAAGGAAGATGGAACAGTAGAAGAGGAGAGAGTTTGAGAGGGAGAGGTTCAGTGGAGAGGGATAGAGAGGCCATACCACAGAGATAGAGGGAGGAGAGTGAGAGGATGATGGGAGAGGGAGGAGAGGGGAGAGGGAAGACTGGAGAAGGAGGAGAGGGAGAGGGAAAGAGGGAAGAGGAGGGAAACGAAGGAGAGGAGAGGGAAAGGGCAGAGGAGAAAATAAATGAAGAGAAAGAAGAAGGGAAAGTAAGAAACACTAAAATAAATAAAAGAACAAAAGAGAGGAAATAGAAGAGAGGGAAGAGAAGAGTATAGATAATGGAAGAGAAAATGAAGAGAGAAACTAGAGAAAGGGAGCAAAAAGGGGAAAGGGAAAGAGAAAGAGGAGGGAAAGAACGAGAGGATTAACACTCAATAAACCCAGTGAAGGAGAGATAGGAAGGGGGAGAGGAATGACGATAAAGAAGAAGAGGAGGAGGAAGAAGAAGGAGAAAGGAAATGAAGAGGGAAGAGAAAAAGGGCGTATTGTACAAGTGCAGTGAGGGAGGAGAGGAGAGAAAGGTGCTTTATAAATTCAATCCGATGTTAAAGGGAAAGGGAGAGAGGGGGAAGGGGGGAAGGAGGGGGAAGGAGGGAGGAGGGAGGAGGAGGAGTGAGGAGGGTCTGTGTTAAAGGCGGTAGAGAAGGTGGGAATAGAGAAAGAAGGAAGGAAGAAAGGGAGGAATGGAGGGAGGGAAGAAAGGAAGTAAAGAGGAGAGGGATAATAAGGAAGGGAGAACAGGAAAGGAAGGAGGGAGGGAGAGGAGGAAGGAGGCAGAAGGGTCGGCTCAGTGACCAAATAATGACTTGGAATAATTTGTATTCAGATGGGGTGTGGTGAGGTGTGAGGAGGAGAGAGAGGAGGGGAGGAGAGGAAGGGAGGAGGTAGAGGAGAGGAAGAGGAGGAGGAGAGGAGAGGGAAGAGGAGGGAGGAGGAGGAGGAAGGGAGGAGGAGGGAGAGGAAGGAGGGTAGAGGGGAGAGGAAGGGAGGGAGGGTAGAGGAGAGGAAGAGGGGGAGGGAGAGGAGGGTCTAATTGATTGCCAGTTTTTGACGTCACAATATCCATGACGTCAGAAGTATCCATGACTTCTGGAGTATCCGTGACGTCAGATCGCCCTTGACAAAATTTTCCTGCCTCCCTCCTTCCTTTCACCCTTCACCCTCCCTCCCTTCACCCTCCCCCTCCGTTCACCCTCCCCTCCTTCCCTCTCTCCTCCCCTCCTTCACCCTCCTCCTTCACCCTCCCCCTCCCTTCACCCTCCCTCCTTCACCTCCCCTCCCTCCCTTCCTCCTCACCCTCCCTCCTTCACCCTCCCCTCCTTCTCCTCTTCTCTTCCTTCTCCACCATCCTCTCCTCCTCCTCTTCTATCTTTCCCTCTCTGCATTCTCCTTTCCTCCTCCCTCTCCTCCTTTCCTCCCATCCTCCTCCTCCCCAAACTAGTGAGAGAAAGAGAAAAAAGAGAACAGTTTGAAATAAAGGAGATATAGACAGACGAATGGACGGACAATCAAACAAACAGGAGAAGAAAGAAATGTATCGACAGACAGATACGCAGACAGACAGGCAGACAAACAAACAGACAGGCAGACAGACAGACAGACAGACAGACAGACAGACAGACAGACAGACAGACAGACAGACAGCGTTGTCATTACGATCGACCGCAACATTCGCTATCGCCTCTCTCTCTCTCTTTCTCTCTCGCTCTCTCTCTCTCTCTCTCTCTCTCTCTCTCTCTCTCTCTCTCTCTCTCTCTTCACAGCCTAGGCACTGAGTTATATATACAATACTATGCATACGTGCTATGTATGATTCCTATATATATATACAGGTATATTGTACTGTATGTATACCTCGGAGAATACAAGCTGTAAATATGTCAGTGTATATCAGTATATGTGTATATTTATTTGTTTCAGGTGTTGACTGAATTATTTGTTGTGTCTGAACGTATTGATTTGATATTCACACACACACACACACACACACACACACACACACACACACACACACACACACACACACACACACACACACACACAGAATATGTTTTCTCTGATCATACAATAGCGTGTTACTGAGACATTTGAGAGAGAGAGAGAGAGAGAGAGAGAGTTGCCATTCCTGGGCTGACTGAGGCAACTACCATGAACCGATGAGAATGAGAAATTCAAAAAAAAAACGATGGAGATTAGTAAGAGGTTTGTGTGTGTGTGTGTGTCTGTGTGTGTGTGTGTGTGTGTGTGTGTGTGTGTGAGTGTGTGGAGGGAAGGAGGAGGAAATCCTGGTTGGGGAAGAGTGCTGGCCATTCCTTCCCTCCCTCCCTTACCTTCCTTTCCCCCCCTCCATTACCCCTACCGCTCCCCTCTCCCTACCCTGTACTCTTCCCCTCCCTCCCACCACCTTCTCCTACCCCCTACTCTAACCCTACATCCAACCCCTACCGCTCCCTCCCCTCCCACAACCTCCTCCCCTTCCCCCACATCCAACCCCTACCGATCCCCTCCCTACCCCCGTCCTCTTCCCCTCCACTATCCTTCACCCCCTACCCCTCATCCAACCCCTCCACCCCCTCCCTCTCCCAGCCACACAGCCCCCCCCCCATCACCGTGATCAGCATGTTCCGTGTTGCACCATGTTGCATTCCCAGATTGATGGAGGCGTTTTTCGGAATCTTCCTCCTCCTTCTTCCTCCTTTTATCTCCTCCTCATTCTTCTTCCTCCTTTCTCTTCTTTCCTCCTTTCCTTCTCCTCATTTCTCCTCCTTCCTATTCCTCTTCCTTCTTCTTTTTCCTTTCTCCTTTTTTCTTCCTTCATCCTCTTCCTTCTTCTTTCTCCTTTTTTTCCTCCTTCCTCCCCTTTCTTCCTCCTTCTTCACACACACTGAATACTAGAAATAAATGTGTTAATCTATGTAAAACTCCAGAGAATCGTTGACTAAATCAGTTTTTTTTCTTCTAATTTTTTAGGAGTTTTGTTTTGTAGAGAGTTCTTTTGTTAAATAAAAACGCGCTATTTGGACCTAACCTAACCTAACCTAACCTAACCTAACCTAACCTAACCTAACTCCTCCAGGTGATAGTGTTAGTGTTAAAACATAAGGTGATATAAGCTGGGGGGTGAGGGGGGGCAAAGGCTGGGGGTGAGGGGGGCATAAGCTAGGGGTGAAGGGGGCATAAGCTATGGGGTGAGGGTGGCATGTTGGGGTGAAGGGGCATAAGCTAGGGGTGAAGGGGCATGTTATGGGGTGAGGGGTGGCATGCTTAGTATAGGCATAAGCTAGGGGTGAAGGGGGCATAAGCTATGGGGTGAGGGTGGCATAAGCTAGGGGTTGAGGGGTTGAGGGGGGCTAATGTTCACGTGATCCCATTTTGTTTATCTTGGCTGGCCGGATCTTGCGTAGTTAAGTGAGGTGCATGACCTTGGTTGAGGCCAGCTCCCCCTCCCTGCTGCCAGGTCTTGAGGGCATGACTCAGTGCTTATACACACCCCCTAGCGTTACCTATCCTAACCCTAACCTGGTTTAAATTTACCTAACATAATCCTAACCTAATTTAATCTAACCCTAACCTGGTTTAAATTTACCTAACATAACCCTAACCTGGTTTAAATTTATCTAATCTAACCTTATCGAATTTGACCTAACCCTAACCTGGTTTAAATTTACCTAACCTAACCTACCCTGATTTAAATTTACCTAACCTATTCCAACCTTACCTTACCTTACCTAAGAGGAAGAGAGGAAAGGAGGAGACGAGGAGAGAAAGGAGGGAGGGTGAAAAGTGGAAGGAAGGGAGGGAGGGAGGAGAGCTAGAGGGAAGGAAGAAAGGACGAAGAAGGAGAAAAGAGGAAGAAGGAGGGAAGAGAGAGGAGAGGAGGAGGAGGAGAGGGGGTCTCTCTATGCAAATACAAGGAGACAAAATGACAAATAAATACCACTAAGGCAACCCCCCCCGCCACCCCACAAGGGACACTGATGGAGTCATCAACAACAACAATAACATTAACAAGAAAAAGAACAGCATTAAGAACAACAATCACAACATTAATAAGAAAAAGAACATCAACGACAACAACAACACAACAATAATAACAACAATAAGAACTTCATTAACAAGAAAAAGAACAACATTAAGAACTAACAAGAACAATAGTAATAAGAACATCAACAAGAGCTATAACTAACAACAGCAGCAACATAAATACAACAACAATTACAACTGCTCACTTTACCATGGTAGAATTAATTTAATGGGTATCAAACCGCTTAACAAATAAACACACAAACACACCACCAAGCACTAGCAAGGTTTGGCAGTGGACTACTGCACCATCCTCGTCATCGCCACCTCCTGCCACCGGCAGTCCTCCGCCCACCTCACCTCGCGCAGTCCGCCACTACAACAGAATTCAGCCCATAAGAGCCCTCACCGATAGATATAAGAATAGCACCATCCCATCTATTGTTAAAATAATAAACAACTCCTGATTTATGTACTGTACAGCCCTGTAAATGTATTCAACGCATATTATCATTATTTCTAAATCAAATGTAAGTCTGTATATTTTCAGCCACCGGCTGCACCTCTATTAATAAACCGTTTATTATTATTATTATTATTATTATTATTATTATTATTATTATTATTATTATTATTACACACACACACACACACACACACACACACACACACATACACACACTCACACTACATTATGGACAGTCACACCGTTTTAAGACACTCGATGCGGTAGACTCGGGACCTCAGTGGGCGGTGTGCCGGGCGCCCAGTTGACGAATTTGGTATGTGCAGGTGAGATGAATACCTGTGTGGGGCTGGGAGGCGTGATGGGGAGGTGGGGAGGGAGGTGTGAGGGAGAGGGTGAAGGAGTAGGAGGTGAGGGGAGAAGGAGATGAAGGGTAAGGTTAAATTAGTGTATCTGGGGTGTTTAATTTTCAGGTGAAATAAGCTGGGGTGTGTATACTTCAGTTGATTCTTTTTCCTCCTAACTAGGACTGAGTCAGCTATGGTTTTATTGTGTATCTTGGTGAGGTCATAAACTACGTCATACTTCAAGTGGCCAATCATCACAGTCATTGGGTAAACATGTGTGTGTGTGTGTGTGTGTGTGTGTGTGTGTGTGTGTGTGTGTGTGTGTGTGTGTGTGTTTTACCCTCTTCCCCGTTTTCTGTCATTCTCTATTGACAAGTTCGTTCCTTTACCCTTCTGACCCCCTCCCATCCCCCCTTTATCTCACCCCTACCCAATTCCTCTTCACCCCACCCCACCTTCCTCCTCCACCCAACCTTCCTCCTCCCCCCCACCCACCTTCCTCTCCACCAACCTTCCTCCCCCCACCCAACCTTCCTCTCCCCCACCCAACCTTCTCTCTCCCCCCTTCCTCTCCCCACCAACCTTCCTCTCCCCCCACCCTCTCCCCACCCAACCTTCCTCTCCCCCACCCAACCTTCCTCCCACCCAACAAAACCTTCTCCCCCAAACAACCTTCCTCCTCCCCCAAACAACCTTCCTCCCCCCACCCAACCTTCCTCTCCCCACCCAACCTTCTCCCCAAACAACCTTCCTCCTCCCCCAAACAACCTTCCTCCTCCCCCCAAACAACCTTCCTCCTCCCCCACCCAACCTTCCTCTCCCCCACCCAACCTTCTCCCCCAAACCTTCCCCCCAAACAACCTTCCTCCTCCCCCCCACCTTCCCTCCCCCACCCAACCTTCTCCCCCAAACAACTTCCTCCTCCCCCACCCAACCCTCCTCCCCCCACCCAACCTTCCTCCTCCCCCACCCAACCTTCCTCCTCCCCCACCCCAACCTCCCCATCCTCCTCCTCTCAACCTTATCTCCGGCTATCCATCTATTAATTAGTTCCTCCCAGCTCCCCAACCCCCTTCAACCCCTCACCCCTTCAGCCCCTCACCCCTTCAGCCCCTTCACCCCTCACCCCTCACCCCTTCAGCCCCTCACCCCTTCAGCCCCTCACCCCTTCAGCCCCTCACCCCTCAGCCCCATCCTCCACCCTCCACCTCCTACCACCCCAGTCCCAACCCTCCTCCCCCAACCCCACCTTCAGCCCCCAACCCACCCAGTTCCCCAACACCCGGCCCCACCCTCCTGCCCCCCCCACCCTCCTACCTCCCCCCCCCAGCCCCCAGCATCTGATTGACCACTCCTCAATTTGCTCAACAACAACAGCTCCCTCCCTCCTCCCTCCTCCCCCCCTCCCTCCCCCTCCCCCTCCTCCTCCTCCCTCCCTCTCCCTCCCCCCCCCCCAGCATCCTCCTTCCCCCTTCCATTTTTATCATAGCTTTCACACCTACTTTCCTCACCTTGTACTTTCACTCGTTACCTCCCTTCTGGTCCTCACCCCTACCCCTACTCACCTGTCCCCTCCCTCATTTTTACCTCTTCCCCCTCTCCCCACCCACCAAATTCCCATTCCCTTCCCCAATTTACCTACCCCACTTCCCTCTTCCCCTCCCCTTCCTCTTTCACCTCCTTCCTATTTCACCTTCTTTGCACCCCACCACATTTGACCCTTCCCCACCTCCCCCCAACACATTTGACCAGGCTCAACATCATCATTTCCCCTCCCCTCTTCTCCCCCTCCTCCCCCTCCCCTCCTTCTCCTCCCCCTCCTCTCCTCCCCCTCCCGTCTTCCCCTTTGTCTGCCCTCTGGAAGCCTGGAAAAGCTAATTACGACTCAGAACGCAAACCTGTTTCCGTTGCGGTTGGGATGCTGGAAGGTGTGTGTGTGTGTGTGTGTGCAAGGCACACACACACACACACACACACACACACCCCCCCACACACACACATCCAACCCCCCACACACACCCTCCCACACACACACACACACCCACACACACACACACACACACACCTCCCACACACACACACACACACACACACACACACACACACACACACACACACACACACACACACACACACACCTCACACACACACCCCACACACACACACACACACACAGACACACACACACACCTCACACACACACACACACACACACACACACACACACACACACACACACACACACACACAGACACACACACACACCCTCCCACACACACACACACACTCACACACACACAGACACACACACACACACACACAGACACACACACACACACACACACACACACACACACACACACACACACCCTCCCTCACACACACACCCCACACACACACACACACACACACACACACACACACACACACACACACCTCACACACACACACACAACACACACACACACCTGGAGGAGGTATCGGAAGCTGCTGCCCGGGGTATCTTGTCTTCATCAATGTGTCTACTAACCTTCTGTCGCTGCCCAGGGCTTTTATTCCGACTCTCAAAGGCCAAGAATCATTCTCCTTACCTCCCTCTTCCTTCCCTCCTTCCTCACTCCTTGTTTGTCCTTTTTTATTGTATCTTCCTTTCCCCCTTCCTCTCTCCTTTATTGTCTTCCTTCCTTCCTGCCTTCCTCCTTGTTGTTGTTCCTTCACTGTCTCTTCCTCCCCTCCTTCTTCCTTCCCCCTTCCTCCATCCTTCCCCCTTCCTCCATCCTTCTTTCTCCTTTATTGTCTCTTCCTCCCTCCCTTCCTTCCTTCCTTCCTTCCTTCCTCTTTGTTGTCCCTTCTTCACTGTCTCTTCCTTCCCTCCTTCCTGTCTCTTTGTTTCTCCTTCACTCTCTTGTTCTTCTCTCTTTGTTTCTCCTCCTTCACTGTCTCTTCCTCCCTTCCTTCCTCCCCCCTTGTTTCTCCTTCACTGTCTCTTCCTTCCCTCCTTCCTCCTCTTTTCTCCTTCACTCTCTTTTATTATTGTTTCTGGATTATCTGCTTTTGCTCCTTTTAAGTATCTTTATTGTCGTTGTTTCTTTTATTCCGTCTTTAAAAGTAATTGTTATTGTTTTTTTTGTTTTTAGTCTTATTTCGTCAAATAAAAGTAACTATTGTTGTTTAACGTTGTTACTTTTGGTGCTACTTTGATTTTGCTACTTTAGATGCCACATACTTTTTTCTGTTGGTGTTACTATTGACGGTGTGGCCGCTCCTGTCGTTGATAAAGATGTGGCCACTCCTGTTGCTGACGGTGTGGCCACTCCTAGTGTTGCTAACTGTGTGGCCACTCCTGGTCATTCCTGTTGCTGACGGTGTGGCCACTCCAGTTAGGACTTGAGTGCTCCTGCTGTCGCTGAAGGCTGTGTGACGAGGAGGACCTGAAGCTGTCGGGTCTTCCTGCTGTCACTCATACATTCCCTCGGGCTCATACAACATCTGTACTGCTTATCCTGTTGCTACTGCTTCTGCCTGCAACTGCTACTGCCTGCTACTGTTACTCCTGCTGCTACTGCTGTTACCGCTACTTACCCTATCATTGTACTACCAAAACTACCACTGACCCTACTACTACTACTACTACTATTCTCCTTCTTCGTTAACCTATACTATTAAAACACTCATTACTACCATCACAACCTACTTCTCTAAAGGTACAACTCTCACAACATATAATTTAACAACATGCACACCTCTTTTTTTGCAGCTGCTCTATGGCTGTTATGGCTAATAGTAGTTAACAAAGGCCCTGGGACCATCGGAAGCTACCACGACCCTCTTCCTTTCCTTCTGGCTATGGCTGTTGGGCTGGAAGCGACTCGAGGGTTCCCACATGGTGACGTAATTAGATGTACACTGCTGTTGTTGGTTGGCCGGCCAGTTAGAGAGACACTAATGGTAGGTTTATGTGGATGGGAAGTGGAGTAGAAGATCTTGTTGTGAATCCAGGTGTTTCATTACCCTGTTTCGAGGTATTGAGAGAGATGTTCTGTTTCTCATTGGTTGCCTTGACAGAGTGAGGGAGGTGGTGTTTTTCCATTTCTCATTGGTTACCTTGACAGAGTGAGAGAGAGAGAGAGAGAGAGAGAGGAGGTGTTCGAGAGTTATATTTCCCTACTCACAAAAACACACTGGAAAGATCTCTTGAATCAGACCTTATAAACTGTTCTCATTACTGAAGCCGACAAAGCTTTTTTCTTTATTATTTCCATTACATTATATTCCCCAGGTAATCCCCTTTACCCACACGAACTTATAAGAAAAACCTTGTTATCCGGAATGTCTTAAATGTTTAGGTGTTTTTGGAGGAGGGGGAGATATTTATTTTCTTTTGAGGATCTGGAAGAAGTTTTAAATGAATTATATCTGAATTCCAGCATTACGGACAGTCTCTAATTACACTGACACCTGACACCTGGAAAGATCTTGTTTTCCAGGTATCATCATGTCCACCGGTTTTCCAGCTACATTTGAAAACATATATTTATCCAGACATCTCAATATCCAGGTTCCAGGTATACATTTGGTTCCTTGTAATCTGGAAAACTCTTGTTATCCGAATGTCATATTATCTAGTTTCCAGTCAGGTAAAGGGTCTTCTTATATCTGGAACCTGGAAAGTTATTGTTTTTTCCAGAGGCCTCAGTATCTAGGCCCTTGGAAGACGAAAAACTGGAACGCTCTTGTTTTCCACACACCTCAGTTTCTTCTCCTTAACCTGGCAGAAGGAAGAACCTCTCCTCACTGGAACCTGGAAATATCTTGTTAACTAGACTTTTCTAGATATATTTACGCTGGAACCTGGAAAAAGTAACAGATGGTAGAGCACAGTGTGTGTGTGTGTGTGTGTGTGTGTGTGTGTGTGTGTGTGTGTGTGTGTGTGTGTTTTTCCAACAATTATCAACACATTCTTGAAACTCCCCATTAATACACTGACCAAACTACACCCCATTAACTATTAAGTACGACGGAAGAAGTGTATAAAATAACGTAAAAAAGAAGAATTAGAAGAAGAAATAATAAAAAAAGAGGGAATAAAATACACTATTGATCTTAATTGAATAACTACTTACCCTTGTGACCCAAAAAGTTTCAGAATGTAATAAAAATGTAACCGAGTACCTGTGTGTATGTGTGTGCGTGCGTGCGTGCGTGCGTGCGTGCGTGTGTGCGTGCGTGTGTGCGTATGTGTGTGTGTGTGTGTGTGTGTGTGTGTGTGTGTGTGTGTGTGTGTGTGTTTTTGTCTTCGTCTTCGATCTTTTTTCTTCATTAGTGGTAAATAATGATCTTCCTGGGCCTCGGGCAACGGAAGACAACGCTCAAGGAAAACAGGGGTAGTGTCTGTTAACCCCGTTGTTGTTGTAAATTGAAAGTGCTTCTTTTTCGACCTTACTAACTCTAATTGGTGGTTACAGGGTGTTAAATTCTGTGTGTGTGTGTGTGTGTGTGTGTGTGTGTGCTACCCTCTATCCCTCCTTGTTTTTCTTGCTTTCTTTCCTTCCTCCTCCTCCTCCTCTTCCTCCTTATCTTTCTATCCCTCTCTCTTCTCATCTCTTCTTGTATATTTCCCCTTTCCTTCATTCCTTCCTTCCGTCTTTCTTCCCCCTCCTTCTCCTCCCCCCTCCGCGGTAGGTTGCTCACAGTGGGACCTCCTCTGATGCTACCTGTGGATACAATTACCTGTGTTAGTACATCTACCTGTCTACTAATTACCCTTTATGTGCCGTTTTATTCTCTACTGGATAAATGGGTGGGGGAGGACCTGTAGGGGAGGGACTTGTAGAGAGAAAGAGGGACCTGTAGGAGGAGGGACTTGTAGAGAGGGAGGGACCTGGGGAGGAGGGTAGAGGACCTGTAGGGGAGGGACTCTGTAGGAGGAGGGACTTGGAGAGGGAGGGACCTGTAGGGAGGAGGGACTTGTAGAGAGAAAGAGGGACCTGTAGGGAGGAGGGACTTGTAGAGAGGGAGGGACCTGTAGGGAGGGACTTGTAGAGAGAAAGAGGGACCTGTAGGAGGAGGAACTTGAGAGAAAGAGGGACCTGTAGGGAGGAGGGACTTGTAGGGATCTGTAGGGAGGGACCTGTAGAGAGGGAGGGACCTGTAATGGGGTGAACTTGTGTGTGGGGGAGAAGGTGAAACTCAGTGATTGATCAGGTGATTGTGGTGTTATTGACGTTGTTATTTATATCGATTCCGTGATTGTTTTGTTGTTATTGATGTTTATGTTATTGATGTTAGTGTTATTGTGTTTAGTAATGTTACGGTTTGTTGCTCTGATTTGTGTTTATAATTGTGGGGCCCAATAGAACTTATGCTCATTAGAACTTGGGCCTATTGTAATTGTGGCCTATTACAACTGGGGTCTATTACCACTGGGGCCTATTACGACTGGGGCCTATTACGACTACAGCCTGGTCGACCTCCTGGAGCCTATTTCTCAACCTAGTTCAACTCTTCGTAATTATGCTGATGACCCCTCCATCCTCACCCCTCCACCCCCACCTCCATCCTGCCCTCCACCTCACCCTCCACCCCTCACCCTCCACCTCCTCACCCTCCACCCACCTCCATCCTCACCCTCCACCCTCACCCCCCCCTCCACCCTCAACCCTCACCCCACCCCACCCTCACACCCCATTATTATTATCCCCCGCCATGATGCCACAGGGACACGTTCTGATCCTCCTCTAGTTGGTCTGTTAACTGGGGTGGTAATTGTGATGGTGAGGAAACGAAGGTAATTGGTTTAGTTTTTTATAAAGTAAACGGTGCAAGAGGAAGGTATAGAGACGAGAGGGAATTGGGTTGTTAGTCTCTTGGGTTGTTAGTCTCTTTGAGGGGTAAGAAACTGCTCGATAATAATAATAATAGTAATAGAAGAAGAGTAGATAAATGTTAAGATGTCAAATCATCCTAAATCGATCAAAAAGTCGCTTCCCCCCTCCCCCCAGTTAGGAGGTTTGGCATTCATAGAGCTGCCTGATACATCTAGGAAGAAAGAATACAGATAAGGAAGAAAGGTGAGGCGTACGTCTATGGGAAAGGGTCGCGGAAAGGGGACGTGATTGCTGCCCGTATCATCATTGGGTATGACTTTGCTTGGGAGATTGGTATCCCCGCATCCCCTGAGCAACGCTCTTGTGCATTATGCAGAAGACCCGACAGCAGCACCCTTATCCACTACCTCCTAAGATGTCCCCACACACAACGCTTCCGTGACGCCTGCTGGACCACCACTCCACGACCCCCTGACGGAGACACGATGATCCTCCCCATACTGGCCAGATATTATGTAAATAACATTGATTATGTGTTAAAGGAATATCCTTCCTTCCTTAGGCTTTAGTAAGCCCCTTTATAATATTAATACTGTATATACTTGTCACACTTGCCAGATGCTTCTGGTGTTATTGTACAGGGCTACCTAGTGACAGCACTAGGATCCCGCTTCCTCTATCAAGGAATAAACAATTGAAATTGAAATTGAATTGATAAGGAAGAAAGGTGAGGGGTGTGGGATGGGGGGGAGCAGTTGGTTGGTTTCCAGGAAGCAACAGGAAGACCACGATTGGTTTTCGTTTTCAGGAAGTGAATGAGGAAAGCAGGTGTCTTGATTTTCAGGAAGAAGGAAGGAGGGGAGGGCATCCTGTTAGGGAGGGGGGTGGTTCTCTGAGGAATGAGGAAATGAGGTACAGCGGTCAGTATTTTTTTTAAGGAAAAAGGAAGATGGCCAGTGGTCGAGGAGGAGGAGGAGGAGATGCCGTCGACGTTATAAATGAAGGAGTAGGAAGAGGAGGAACAGGAAAGGGAGGAGGGGAAGAAGATGAAGCTATACAGTAACGCATCTCTGCCTTGATAATACGTTTGGTTAGATTTGGTTAGGTTAATTTACGTTTCGTTACGTTAGTTTAGGTAAGGTTAGGTAAATACGTTGAACCTCCCTCGTAAACAGTTGATATAAATATGGCGACCAGAATTACACTGAGGCTCTACCCTGGTTGGATGTTTTTACTTAGCGCCAGTTAGAGGCTTAACCTAACCTAACCTAAACCTAACCTAACCTAAACCTAACCTAACCTAAACCTAAACCTAACCTGTACAGTAGAGTCTCTGTGATTCCATCTCTTACCATAACGAGTCCCGGGTGTCCGTCGGGCTGTTACTCCAGGGCTGACAAGTTCCTGTTTTGTTTATCTCTCGTGTCTGTTGGCTTGACGGCTTACTGACATGGTGTGGCTTATCTCACCTGGCCCTGACCTTTGTTGTTAACCTCTTGTCTTGTGTGTGTGAGAGAGAGAGAGAGAGAGAGAGAGAGAGAGAGAGAGAGAGAGAGATTAGGTCAGGTTAGGTGAAGCATCGTTATGTAAGGTTTGGTCAGGTTAGGTTAGGACAGGTCAGGTCAGGTTAGGTCAGGTCAGGTAGGTCAGGTGAAGTATCGTTATGTTAGGATAGGTCAGGTTAGGTTATGTCATGTCAGGTCAGGTGAAGTATCGTTATGTTTGGTTAGGTTAGGTTACGTCAGGTCAGGTCAGGTTAGGTTATGTCAGGTCAGGTGAAGTATCGTTATGTTTGGTTAGGTTAGGTCAGGTCAGGTCAGGTTAGGTTATGTTAGGTCAGGTGAAGTATTGTTATGTTTGGTTTGGTTAGGTTACGTCAGGTCAGGTTAGGTTAGGTTATGTCAGGTCAGGTGAAGTATTTGTTTTTGGTTAGGTTACGTCAGGTCAGGTCAGGTTAGGTTATGTCAGGTCAGGTGAAGTATCGTTATGTTTGGTTTGGTTAGGTTACGTCAGGTCAGGTCAGGTTAGGTTATGTTAGGTCAGGTGAAGTATCGTTATGTTTGGTTAGGTTAGGTTACGTCAGGTCAGGTTAGGTTAGGTTATGTTAGGTCAGGTGAAGTATTGTTATGTTTGGTTTGGTTAGGTTACGTCAGGTCAGGTTAGGTTAGGTTATGTCAGGTCAGGTGAAGTATTGTTATGTTTGGTTTGGTTAGGTTACGTCAGGTCAGGTTAGGTTAGGTTAAATGATAAAAGAACTTGTCGTATTATAAGTTACATTAACATTTCCTTTGTTATGTGAGTTAAGTTAATATTTTGTTTTCTAATGATAACAAATACCAGGTGACTAAAACGTGTTCTCTTCTTTCATGAATTTTTGAAAGAAGAAAAAAAGAAATCAGTTTGCTTCATTTAGTGTTCTCTAAGACGATTATACAACCGTGACTTTATGATGATGTATGAATGACTGACTTTATGATGATGTATGAATGAATGACTTTAATGAGCTTTATTGTTATCAAATGTGTAGTCAATTGTCAACAGGAAATAACAAACACACACAATTATCCTCACAATCTGTTTTCTCATTCATTAAATCAGCAATTATTACGTCACTCAATTATATTATGTAACCATCCGGAGCAATTAGGGGGGTAATTGGTGTGTTTGCGTCTTGTATTGTGTTAGGTATTAATGTAAGGAAGTGGGGAATTAGTTCAAAGGTGCGATGGCGGAGTGGAAACATCTCTCACCTGTTGTCATGAGAGATGG
This sequence comes from Homarus americanus, assembly GCF_018991925.1. NCBI lineage: Eukaryota > Metazoa > Arthropoda > Malacostraca > Decapoda > Nephropidae > Homarus > Homarus americanus. The sequence continues at coordinate 383,259 of NW_024715832.1, read as the reverse complement.
TGGTTCGAGCCTCTGCGGTTAATTATTGAAGGGAGAAAATTAGTTCATAGGTGCGGTGGCTGAGTGGATAAACCTTTCACCTCTGGTTCTGATTCATGGGGGTCGATGGTTCGCACCCAGGGTATGGTTAGGTTAGTTGTATGGGAATCAATTTCATTAGCAACTACAGTGAAAACCTCGATATAACGGACTTCTCTCTCCATATAGTCCGTTAAATAAAGGATTCACTGTATGGCAATAACCAGGAGCTGGTAAGATGGACAAAGAATGTTTATAGGAAGTAAAATCCCCGGAGGGTGGATTGTGGTAGGTAGGTAGGTGGGGGTATAGGTAGGTGGGTGGTGGGTAGGTAGGTGGGTGGTGGGTAGGTAGGTAGGTGGTGTATAGGTAAGGTAGGGTAGGTAGTTAGTTGGGTAGGTAGGTGAGGTGGTGGGTAGGTAGGGTGGGTGGGTGGGTGGGTGGGAGTGTTAGCGTGACCTGTAGTGTTGACCCCGTATGTGGCCTGGCTGGTTCACGGTGACCAGCTGTTGCTCTCGGGAGGTGCAGTACTTACCCATACCATGCTCTTACCTGCCTCTTGCTACCTCCTCTCTCGTCCTCCTGGGAAGAAGAAGAAGAAGAAGAAGAAGAAGAAGAAGAAGAAGAAGAAGAAGAAGAAGACAACGAAAAAGGGGAAAAATGAAATAAGAAGAAGAAGAATTAACGAAAAATGGAAAAAGAAGAAAAAACTAGAAGTCGAAGAAAAAGAAGAATTTACGAAAAAGGAGGAAAAACGAAAGAAGAAAAAACTAGAAGAAGAAGAAGAAGAATTTACGAAAAAGAGGAAATACGAAAGAAGAAAAAACTAGAAGAAGAAGAAGAAGAATTTACGAAAAAGAGGAAAAACGAAAGAGGAATCAGAAAATGATGATAAAGAGAAACACCTTTGTTCCTCGCCTCGCTCAACACACCAAGACTGAGGAGAAGAAGAAGAAGAAGAAGAAAGTCGCTGTCGTGTAAGATGATGGCTGTGAACATCTCGTAACCAGGGCACGAGTCTCCTCACACAAGGGGCTGACCTTAGAATATCTCCAGGGTTGGACGTAGCAGAGAAAACATTCTTAATACCAAGGACTTATTGATTTCACTGTCGTATGTGATGTTTGGGTGTATAGTTTAATGTACCCCGGAGCTAATGGGTCTTGGAGCTATTGGGTCTTGGAGCTATTGGGTCTTGGAGCTAGTGGGTCTTGGAGCTAATGGGTCTTGGAGCTATTGGGTCTTGGAGCTATTGGGTCTTGGAGCTGGGTCTTGGAGCTATTGGGTCTTGGATATTGGGTCTTGGAGCTATTGGTCTTGGAGCTATTGGGTCTTGCTTTGGTCTTGGAGCTATTGGGTCTTGGAGCTATTGGGTCTTGGAGCTATTGGTCTGGAGCCAGGGTCCTGGAGCTAGTGGGTCTTGAGCTAGTGGGTCTAGGAGACAGTGGTCTTGGAGTAGGGTCCTGGAGTTAGTGGGTCTGAGCTAAGGGTCTGAGCTAGTGGGTCCTGGAGTGGTCTTGGAGCTATTGGGCCTTGGAGCCATTTGGCCTTGGAGCTAGGCCTTGGAGCTAGTGGGTCAGGAGCTAGTGGGTCTTGGAGCTAGGTCTTGGAGCAATGGGTCTTGAGCTATTGGATTGGAGCTATTGGGTCTTAAGCTAGTGGCCTTGGAGCTAGTGGGTCCAGGAGCTAGGGTCTGGAGCCATTGGGCCTTGGACAGGGTCTAGGAGCCAGGGTCTTGGAGCTCAGGTCTGAGCTATTGGGCCCTGGAGCTAATGGGACCGGATAGACAGACAGACAGACAGATATAGACACAGATTGACATATATACATACATGCAGACAGAGACAAACAAATAAAATAGACAGACAGACAGACAGACAGACAAAGAGACAGGCAGACGAAGATAGAAACAGACAGAGAGTCAGGTAAAGAGACAGACAGACGAAGATGAAGAAACAGACAGAGAGACAGGTAAAGAGACAGACAGACAAAGAGAGACACAAACAGAAGGAAGGTTGAAAAGAGGCAGGATGGAAACAGGAGAGAAAAAATGACGAGTGAAAGAATTAGGGAAGAACCGATAATAGGCGGAGGAGGAGGAGGAGGGGCAAGAGGACGAGGAGGGAGGAGGGTGAAGAGGACGGAGGAGGAGGAGGAGGAGGGCGTAAGAGGACGAGGAGGAGGAGGAAGAGGGTGAAGAGGACGAGAGGAGGAGGAGGAGGGCGTGAAGAAGAGGAGGAGGAGAAAAAGAAGAAAAAGAAGAAGAGAGGATAATGGAGAAAGGAGAGGTAGAATAGGAAGAGGAGGAGGAGGAGGGGCACCTCTCTCTTTCTCCCTTCTGCTCTTCCTTCCCTCTTTCTCCTCTTTCTTCTCTCTACCTTACATCTCCTCAACTCTCCTACCTCTCTTACTTTTTTTGTGTAACTCCTCTCTCCCTATCTCTCCCTCTCTCTCCTCCCTTCCTTCTCTCTCTCTCCCACCTCCCAATCTTCCCATGAGACGGGAGAGCTCTTGCAAGTATATATATATATATATATATATATATATATATATATATATATATATATATATATATATATATATATATATATATATATATAATAGTAAAGTTGTGCAAATTCAGCAGGTGTGTGTGTGGGGGAATGAATAATAACAAGAGGAAAAAGCTAAAGAAACACATATTCACTCAGATATGAATTAAAAGAATAAAAAAAACGATGAAGAGGAAGAGAAGAGGAAGGGGAGAAGTAAAGAGGAGGAGAAGACAAGGACAATAATAAAGACAATACTGAAGAAGAGAACAATGGTAGAAGCTTGATAATAATGGGTGACCCTCACACTCCTATCCTCCTTCCTCTCTCTCTCCACCTCATCCACCCTCCCGTCATTCACCCCCCATTTTTGTACCATATCGCCCCCAACTTGGGCCCCTCCTTCCTTCCCCGCAAAACCACGCCCATTATCAATACCTCCTCCCTCCTCTTCACCCACCTCCTTCACCTATAAACCAAGCCCTCCCCACTCCACTTTCCTCCCCCACCTGCATTCTCTCTCACCACCACCTCATTCACCCCCATCCCATCAATATAGGGCACCCTTCCTTGCAACCTCTCTCACTTTCTCCGAAGCAACCTCTCCCAACATCCATTTCACCTTTCACTCACCTCTCACCTACTCTTTCTACTCACCCCCAACACAACCACATGCATCCTCCCTCCCCAGGGTAGCCAGCTGTCGACACGAGACGAGATGAAGTCTGATACCACCTCCTCTTTCCTAATTAAACAGACATGTATGTTCTTGTGTGTGTGTGCGTATATGTCTCTGTGTGTGTGTGTGAGTGTGTGCATATGCCTGTGTGTGTGTGTGTGTGTGTGTGTGTGTGTGTGTGTGTGTGTGTAGTGTGTGTGTGTGTGTGTAGGTAAGGAGGGCAGGGAGTAGGCCAGTGGTGCGGCAGACTGAAGGACCTTGAGTGTCTGCAGCGATTCACAAACATTTATTACCCCTGGTGACTCAGCCAGGAACCGCGTCTATTGGTCCTGTGGTCAACATGGGAATGGGGGAGGAGATCATCGTGTAACGTAATTGGTCGATGGTGGAAATAACAGTCGAAGAGGAAAGTAGATATTCTTGTTGTGATTGGTCAGTTGGGGAATAAGAATGAGCGGGGGGAATTATTCGTCATGTGATTGGTCGGTTAGGATGGATACTCGTGATTGGTCGGTTAGTGGGATGGGGATACTCGTGATTGGTCGGTTTGGCTTTAGAGAGAGTGAGGAGGGGAAAGGGCAGTAGAAGGCTTTTTTTTCCACCGGTGATTGGCTGTTGTTGCAGTCATCGAAGGTCGGAAACGCGGTACGATTGGTTGTCACGACTTTTTGAAGTGTTCATCATGAAGCGAGGTGATTAAGTTTACAGTTTGGTGATTGCTTCTGTGTGTTTTAGGTTTTAGTGATTGTGGTGATTAGCGAAGATTCGAACCACATTATAGATTAGTTCATTAAGTCTTCTGAAGCTATTTGAGGATTGTTCTGAATATATTTTTCACTCACTCAAATATTTTTACCATAGTTTAATTTATTTGTTATTATTTTTTATTATTATTATTATTATTATTATTATTATTATATATTATTTCCACTCATCATAATAATCAATCATCATCACCATCACACCAAATACCCGTCAATACCATCATCAACACCATCATCATCACCACCACCACCACCACACCACCACCACCACCACCACCACCACCACCACCACCACCACCACAACATGGAGGATGAGAACAGGGAGGTGAGGGAGGTGCCGTTAATACCATGACCAGCAAAAGTAATTAACATTCATCTCAGAACCAGGATATACAAGCAACTCATCTTAGGAACCACACCCATTCACGCCCATCCACTCCTATCCACGCCCATTCCCACTCGACTCAGCTCATTTCCGCCCATCCATGCCAATTCCATTCCTTTCACTCCCATTCCCGCCCGTCCCCGCCCATTCCCATCCATCCACGCCCATCTTCAACCATCCCCCCTTCATCCAGGCCCATTCACGCCCATCTACGCCTATTCCCGCCCGCCCACTCATCACCGCCCATTTACGCCCATCTCCTCCGATAGAATTCTTGATGTCCGGAATCACCACACACACACACACACACATTAATAATCTTTTTCACACGAAGTTCTTGTAAAAAAAAAATTGAATAACGGATAAACAGAACCATGTCACTCTCAACACCCTTATTACAAACGTCATGGACACGTGAGATGACTGACTATTTTGTACCTAAAGACAGCGCCAAAAACCCACGTTAGGGACGGCTAGAACACGCCAGCCCGAGCGCGTAAACAGTGCGACAATTTTGACAGCAATTTGACAGGTCGCTGACAGAAATTACACAGTGGTCAAATGGCAGGAGAGTCGGAGGCCCCCTATGAGAGGAGTGAAGGGCGGTACCCCACTCTGTCACGCAGTGCCCTAGGGAGGAGAGGAGGAGGGGTAGATGAGAGAGGAAGAGGGAAGTGCATGAAGGAGGAGGGAAGGAGATAGATAGGATTGGAAAGATGGTGAGGGAGGAAGAGGACGAGGAGGAGAAGGGAAAGACACTTGGGGATGGAAGGGAGAGAAGGAGGGAAGGAAAAATAAATGGAGATGGGGAAAGGGTCAGACGGTGGGGAGGAAGGAAGGGAAGAAGAGACAATTGGAGAAGGGAGGAAGATTGACATGTCTTCGTGAAGAGAGAATATTTTCTTCCCTCCCTCTTTCCTCCCTTCCAGCCCTCTTTACCTGCCAAACACATCCCATCAATTAGCACATTCATGATCTCTCCTCCCTCCTCCCATGACAATACTCTCTCATAGGAGCCCTGAGACCTCACCTACCTCTTACTGAAGGAAAAAATGTAGAATAATTTTTTTTAATTCTTCACTTACAAGACTAATGAGATAGTTTTCAGACTCTTAAGAAAACCTTTGATATGAGTGATGGAAAAAATATTGGGTCGATTCCCATAGATTTTCCTGTTGTTGTTGTTGTGTTATTAGGCGTGACAAGGTTAAAAGAGAACTTGAATACCTTTTAGGTATATCTTACACCTGTCTCTGAATACCTTCTTCAGGTAAACCCCCTTCTTCCTCTACTTCTGTTTCCTTTACCCCCTCCCCTTTGTTTTTGCTATCATATTTTTAGCTTCATCTTGTTGTTGTGGTTGTGGTTGTGTTGCTGTTGTTGTTGTTTGCTTGTTGTTGTTGTTGTTGTTGTTGTTGTTGTGGTTGTTGTTGTTGTTTGTTGTTGTTGTTGTTGTTGTTGTTGTTGTTCTTCTTCTTAGAGGTATCACAGGTAAATAAGCAGGTTAATGAGCCTCCGTTGCCATCAGGTAAGGTATGGCGATGATAGTGTTTATAGTGTGATAATCAACCCAACCTAAAATTTCTCCTGCCACCACCACCACCACACACAATTCATTGAACACCACACTTCCCACCATCACCATATAACACTCACTCACCACTACACCCTCACCACACTGCACCACCTACGTCATAAAGTGGTCAGGTAATTACCATAAGTCGACCCCCTGGAGGTTCATGGATGGTGTTGCTCTCATTAACTGATAAACCACCATGCAGTTCCACTTTGATATACTCTCTATGAAATTAGGTCTTGTGGAAAGTATTGGAACGTAGGAATGTGAGAGGGAGATGGGAGGGAATGAGGGAGGAGAGAGGGAGAGAGGGAAGGAGAGAGAGTGTGGGAGGAATGAGGGAAGGAGAGAGGGAGAGAGGTGGGAGGGAATGAGGAGGGAGAGAGGGAGAGAGGGGAGGGAAAGGAGAGAGGGGAGGAATGAGGGAGGGAGAGAGAGAGGGAGGAAATGAGGGAGGGAGAGGAGAGGAGGGAAATGAGGGAGAGGGAGAGGGAGGGGAGGAAATGAGGGAGTGAGAGTGGGAGGAATGTGGAGGGAATGGGAGGGAGAGAGGGGAGGGAATGGGAGGGAGGAGGGAGGGAATGAGGAGGGAGAGAGTGTGGGAGGGAATGTGAGGAGAGAGGAGAGGGTGGTGGGAGGGAGAGAGTCAGGAAAGAAGGAATAAGGACAGAAGATAAAAAGAAGGAAAGAGAGAGAGAGACAGAGAGACTGGTCACAAAATTATGAAAGGAGAAAGAGGAGAGAGAGAGAGAGAGAGAGAGAGAGAGAGTGAGAGAGAGAGAGAGAGAGAGAGAGAAAGAGAGAGAGAGAGAGAGTCGGGGTTTTGATAATAATTAGGACTGTCATTACTTGTGATCTAACCTATATTTGTTTAGGCCCTCTCTCTCAAGCTCATGAAAAGAAACGAATGCTGTAAATGCTGTAAACTTGCTTCCTCCTGTCCTCACCTGGAGATGCTGTGAAAATGCTGTGCTTTTTATGTTGTGTTCAGACCCCCCCACACCTGACGATGCTGTTCTTAAGAGGTTGCAGAATCGACTTCCTCGATGCTGTACAATGCTGTGCTTATGTGTTAGTGGCTCCAGACAGCACCACCATCATGCTGTTATTTGACGCTGAGGCCTCCGAGACCGTATTAATGGGAGGGGAAGATACTGTGGAATGCTGTGTCCCAGATGTTGCATAGCGATTGCACATTGCTGTGAAGTGTTGTTAAATACCAGAACACATTAATACCTTACCACCCCCCTGCTTCACCAGGTATAAGAGAGAGAGAGAGAGAGAGAGAGAGAGATTTTTAAGCCACATATTCATAGTACGGCTGTCTGTCTGTCTGTCTCTTTGTCTGGTCTCTGTCTTGTTGTCTGTCTGTCTGGGGGTGTCTGTGCTGGGTGACGGGCAACCAGACAGGCAACTAGACACGCTCTCTTCCTCTCACCCAAATCTCATCCACCCCACCAACGAATCCTCCCTCCCTCCCTCCCTCCTCCCACAACTCTCCTCCCAAACCTCTTCCCACACCCCTTTCACCCCCTCCTCCACCCACCTCAATCTCCCACAGTTACCCTCTCTCCCTTCCTTCCACCCCTCCCTTCCTTCAATTGCCCTTTTCCTCCCTCTCCACCCATCCCTCCCTCTCCCCTTGCTCCCTGCCCACCTCCCTCTATTCCACCCCTACTTTCCCTTCCTTCTTCCACACACCTGCCCATTTCTGTCTCCTTCATTTACCCCTCTTCCTTCCCTGCATTTACCCCTTTCCTCCCCTCACCCTCCTTATTTCACCCTTCCTCACCTCCTTCATTTATCCTTCCTCCTCCCCTCTCCTCCCTCATTTAGCCCTTCCCTTTATTTAGCTTCCTCCCCCACCCTCATCTAATACCCCTGCGCTACCCATCCACACATTAGCGAGTCAACCCCGACAATAAAGGAGAAATTAACACTAAAACAATCAACGTAACCCATTATACCTAACCCTACCCCACCTAACCCCCACCCAACTGCCACCCCCACCTAACCGCACTTCACCTAACCCCACCCCACCTAACCCCCACCTAAACCCCACCCCCACCTAACCCCACCCCCCAACCCCCACCCCACCCAACCCCACTCACCTAACCCACCCCCACCTAACCCTACCTCACCTAACCCCACCCTCACCTAACCCTACCCCCACCTAACCCACCTCACCTAACCCTACCTCACCTAACCCCTCCCTCACCTAACCCTACCTCACCTAACCCTACCCTCACCTAACCCTACCCTCACCTAACCCTACCCCTCACCTAACCCTACCCCCACCTAACCCT
>NW_024715832.1:342500-372500 GCF_018991925.1 Homarus americanus | reverse complement strand
AATGAACAACTTAGTATGCAACACGTGTCACTTACTATCAAGAGAGAGAGAGAGAGAGAGAGAGAGAGCATAACTAGAAGTCGACCCGGAAAAACTCGCCTCTGTGACCTTGGTTTAGTGTGTGTGATCTGATGGTGGTGGAGGGAGTGAGAGGGGAAGATGATGAGGAGAGAGAGAGAGAGAAAGAAAGAGAGAGAGAGAGAGAGAGAGAGAGAGAGAGAGAGAGAGAGAGAGAGGTGATAGTGGTTGTGGGGATAGTCATGGTAGGGTGGTAAAAGCAATGGTGGTAGTGTTGGTGATTAGGTTATGATGGCGGTAGTTGTGGTGATGGGGAATAGTGGTAGGGGTGATAGTGGTTGGTGATAGTTATAGGAGGGGTTGTCAGGGTGTTGGGGATGGTGGTGGTTGGAGACTGTGATATCATAGTGGGGAGGGGAGGAAGGGGGAGGGAGGGAAGGAGTATTGAAGGAGAGGGAGAGGTTGTGGGAGAGGGGTGATGATGGTGTGGGGAGAGCGGATGATGCACTCAGAAAGTGGGGAGGGGGTGTGGGAAGAGAGAGAGAGAGAGAGAGAGAGAGAGAGAGAGGGGGAGCTGAGCGGTTAAGGCTGTGAGAGTCGAAGTGAAGAGGGAGGGAAGAAGATGAACAGAGGGATAGAAAGAGAATTGAAAAGGGAAAGATGAGTAGGAATTGAGAGAGAGATATATGGGGATGAGAGAGAGATGGGCAGAGAAGAGAGAAGGAAGAGATAAAAAGACAGAGAAGGGAGGAGGAGAGAGAGAGAGAGAGGAGGGAGAGGTTGAGAGTAACAGCAGGAAGTAGAGAGAGAGAGACAGACAGAGAGTTCACAGCAGTCATGTGTGTGTGTGTGTGTGTGTGTGTGTGTGTGTGTGTGTGTGTGTGTGTGTGTGTGTCAAAAATAAATAATAACAAGAATTTACAGGATACATTAGCTTACAACACTTCACCTGTACAACAAACACTTCACCTGTACAACAAACACGTCACCTGTACAACAAACACTTCACCTGTACAACAAACACGTCACCTGTACAACAAACACTTCACCTGTACAACAAACACTTCACCTGTACAACAAACACTTCACCTGTACAACAAACACTTCACCTGTACAACAAAGCAAAAATACTTTATCCACTTCACCCGTACAACAAACACTTCACCGTACACGGCAAGCGCTGCTGGCATACAACAAACACGCTGCCCATTTGGCAGAGCATACCCCTGTACAACAAACACTTCACCTGTACAACAAACACTTCACCTGTACAACAAACACTTCACCTGTACAACAAACACTTCACCTGTACAACAAACACTTCACCTGTACAACAAACACTTCACCTGTACAACAAACACGTCACCTGTACAACAAACACTTCACCTGTACAACAAACACTTCACCTGTACAACAAACACTTCACCTGTACAACAAATACTTCACCTGTACAACAAACACTTCACCTGTACAACAAACACTTCACCTGTACAACAAACACTTCACCTGTACAACAAACACTTCACCTGAACAACACTTCATTATTTTTTCAGGGCAGAAGTAAAAAAATAACATATCTCCAAGAGTTGACTGACAAGGCTCAATAAAGCCTTGTATCTAACACTAGTTTGAGTAATTTACAGGTGTAGACATCAGTACAAGGTCAGGGTATAGTGTATCAGAATTACAATTGTATGATGTATTACTAGGGCGCAGTTTTATAATAATACATCCAAATTTATTAATATTTCCAGGGGTTAAATATTTACTAATAACATAAATGAATAAACGCATCGGTATTAATTTTACATCTTGGAAATTTTTTACTTCTTGAACATTACTTTATCTGGGAGCATAATTTATTTAATATAATTTTCATTGCATGTACAAAATTAGTGTTGTTTTAACAGTTACATTTAAAACACAAATGTATATTATCAGTTTACCACATATGTGAAGTTGCAAAGATTAAGGTAGGTTAGGTTAGGTTAGTTTAGGTTAGGTTAGGTTAAGTTAGGTTAGGTTAGGTCTTCATAAAATACAAGTCACATATATTTCTAAACAACTCATGCAAACTTATTTCACAAAACTGAAGATCAAAGAAAACGTGCAAAACCTCAAACACGTACCTGTACCTGTGCCTATACCTGTACCTATACCTGTACCTGTGCCTATACCTGTACCTGTGCCTATACCTGTGCCTATACCTGTACCTGTGCCTATACCTGTACCTATACATGTACCTATACCTGTACCTGTGCCTATACCTGTACCTGTACCTATACCTGTACCTGTGCCTATACCTGTACCTGTGCCTATACCTGTGCCTATACCTGTACCTGTGCCTATACCTGTACCTATACATGTACCTATACCTGTACCTGTGCCTATACCCCTACCTGTACCTGTGCCTATACCTGTACCTATACCTGTACCTGTGCCTATACCTATACTGTACTATACCTGTACCTGTGCCTATACCTATACCTGTGCCTATACCTGTGCCTATACCTGTACCTGTGCCTATACCTGTACCTATACATGTACCTGTGTGCCTATACCTGTACCTATACATGTACCTATACCTGTACCTGTGCCTATACCTGTACCTGTGCCTATACCTGTGCCTATACCTGTACCTGTGCCTATACCTGTACCTGTGCCTATACCCACACCTGTACCTGTGCCTATACCTGTAACTGTACCTGTAATGTCTTAGTTTAACGCTCCATGCAGTTTACATTACGGTGATTTTACGTCTCTCTTATCGGCTTCTGACAAAAAAAATACTGATTTATGTTTTATTATTAATTGTATATTAGAGAATTATTAATTAGGGATTCATTCACATTATTTGGGATGTTTTTGCAGTGTTAATCTTAAGAGCACTGAACGACTTAACCGTGAAATACATTGAAAAAAATTAAACCCGAATATATTTGAAAACACTAATAATAATAAAAAATCACTTGACCTAAACACCAAAAAAAATAAAAATCTTCCTTGACCTCACCATAGTTACATTTCTTGGGCATGTATATGGGAGAGGTCAGAGGTCGAAGGTCGCGGTGTGGGTGGAGACAGACAGGCAGACACCTTTTAACCACACCCCACCTGAGCAATGGTCATTTGTACTGGACGTGACCTGTATAGCACACACACACACACACACACACACACACAAAATGTAAATAAAAAGAGAGAGAGAGATTTAATTGATTGATATGCAAATAGACACATGATTGCAACACAGAGGATATATTGCAACATATTTCAACACCAAACTCACACAATTTGTTTGTTGTTGTGGTTGTAGTGTTATAGAAGGGTCAAAGGCGAGACAACCAACATATTTCATTAATAATTGGCCGTGAGGGGAAGAGCCGGCAGGGGGAGGGCGGAGGAGGAGGGCCGGCAGGAGGGGCCGGCGGGGGAGGGACCGGCGGAGAGAGGACGCAATTATCAGAACGGATTATCATTGGTGTTAAGTGAGCGTACACACTGTTGATGAACGTAACCCGATAATTGCCTGTCATATATATATATATATATATATATATATATATATATATATATATATATATATATATATATATATATATATATATATATATATATATATATATATATATATATATATATATATATATATAAGTGTCGTAGGTGCACAGGAACTTTTTGATCACCTTCTATATACCTTCACCTGGGGTTGATGCTAAACTCTTGGGTTAGGTTAGGCTAGGCTAGGCTAGGCTAGGCTAGGCTAGGCTAGGCTAGCCAATCTAAATCTACGCATCAGGAAAAATATATATTAATCAGATCTTATATTGATAATCCAGGTATTAATAATAATAATAATAATAATAATAATAATAATAATAACAATAATAATAATAATAGTAATACAGTATTATAAGACAATACCTCGTAGCTTAATTCAGTCAAGTTCAAAATGATTTAGTAAAATCGTACAACAGATAAGCAGATATTTTTTTATATACTGGGTAAGAAAGAAATAGTAAATAGTAATATAGTAAATACAAAAAATCACATCGCTAGTAACGTGTAGAACCAATTATGGAAAACATGTACTGTATGTAGTAACACACACACACACACACACACACACACACACACACACACACACACACACACACGTGCCCTTCAGTCCCACATAAACACACACAGCTGTTAAGTTACCTGAGCACTTGTTATTCTCGAACATTACCTTTGATACAACCAACACAGCTGTAGTCTATGTGAGCAGTGTTGGGTAGTAAAGTTGATGTGTGTGTGTGTGTGTGTGTACAACTGTTTATCGTTGATGTATCTGTTATATTATTGACAGTTGACGGCGAAATAAGAACAATTGTTTATCTTAATAATCTCTCTCTCTCTCTCTCTCTCATTCCTCCTTTTCCGGCCGCGAGTAAGGTTACCACATAAAGAATTTCCGGACGAGATGATCCTACGCTTTTTAGCCTTCTTCTGGCTCCTGGAAAAACAGGTGACTAGCGGAGGTAAACACGGAGAGGAACAGCTGGCAACAGGTGGATCCGGAGGGCGTGGGGCGGCAGCTGGCTCACAATCGGCCTTTGTTTATGCTGGAATTGTGTAAGGGGGGGGGTTGGTGGGTGTGCGTGCGTATGGGGGAAGGGTCGGCGTGTGTGTGTTTGTGTGCGTGTGTGTGTGTGTGTTTGTGTGCGTGTGTGTGTGTGTTAGTGTGCGTGTGTATGTGCGTGTGTGTTCCTTATACCTGGGTGTTGTTTGGGAAGGTGAACAGGTGTGCGGAGTTAATGACCAGCTGCCAGGTAGTACAAGGTTAATACTGTAATGACACTTTAACATACGATTTCCTACGTGTACTACATTGTGTATATTCACGTATTGTTTTGTGTGAATTTGTCTCACCTAACCTAACTTAATTTAACATAACCTGACTTAATCTGACCTGACCAAACCTAACGAAACCTAGTCTAATATAATGTAACCTAGCCTACACTACCCTACCCTAACCTAACCTAACCTAACCTACCCTACCCTACCGTAACCTAACCTAACCTACCCTACCCTACCCTACCCTACCCTACCGTAACCTAACCTACCCTACCCTACCCTAACCTAACCTAACCTAACCTACCCTACCCTACCCTACCCTACCCTACCCTACCCTACCCTACCCTACCCTACCCTACCCTACCCTACCCTACCCTACCCTTACTTTACCGAACCTACCCTAATTGGTATGCCGAGAATAGAATTAGTTTGGTGTGTAAAAATTGACCTGACACGAAAAAATAAATTGGGTCGAAAATTTTGGTCTGACTAAGAAATTGGTCTGGAGGAGTAATTTTATTTTTTTTTCAACCTTAAACCGATTCATTGAACGCTACAGGTGTTATCCAAAGGTAATGATTAGATACATGTTAATTGTTGATATGTTCATACCTCTCTCTCTCTCTCTCTCTCTCTCTCTCTCTCTCGTCTATCTATCTATCTATCTATCTATCTATCTATCTATCTATCTATCTATCTATGTACTTGTTTCTCCCTTACCCCCCTATTCTCTCTTCCTTTCCCTCCTTTCATCCGTCTCTTTCCCTTCTTCTCCCTTAATTTGTCTTTATCTCCCCCTTTCTCCCCAACGCCCTACTCTCTCTATCTCCCTTTCCCTCCCTTCATCCGTCTCTCTCCCTTTATCCGTTTCTTTCTCTCCCTTCTCTCTTTTTCTCCCTTCATCCTTCTGTCTCCCAGTTCCCAGAAATCTCACTAATCTGGTCTTTGTCGCTATTTCCTATTCGTAGGCTAATAATTATTTCTCTTACCTGCGAAGCGTAATAGGTGTCTGGCGTAGTGGGGGGAGGGAGGGAAGGAGGGGTGAAGAGAGAGGGAAGGAGGGGTGAAGAGAGAGGGAAGTAGGGGTGAAGAGAGAGGGAAGGAGGGGAGAGGAGACAGGGAAGGAGGAAAGAGGAGACAGGGAAGGAGGAAAGAGGAGAGAGGGGGAGGAGAGGGGGAGGGGAGGGAATGGAAGATTGACAGGGGAAGGTCGGGTATACGAGGAAAAAGAGGAAGGGAAGAAGGAAGAGGGGTGAGAGGAAGAGGAGATGATAAAGGGAGTGGAGAAGAGCATGGGGATGAGGAAGAGATGAAGGGAAGAAGTGGGAGGGAAAGAGGAAAAAGAAGAGGAAGGATATGGGAAGAGTATGAGGAGGAAGAGGAGTAAGATGGGGAGAGGAGAAGCAAGAGGAGAATGAAGAGGAGATGTATTAGAAGGTAGAAAAGGTGAGAGAAGGAGGGGGAAGAGGAAGGAGAAAGGAAGAGGTAGAAAGAGGAATTGAAGGAGGAGGAAGAGAGAGCAGGAGCCGAAGAAGAGAGAGAGAGAGAGAGAGAGAGAGTATCGCTGTTGTTTTTGTTAGCTGTCACACAATGTTGCGAAACAGGAGGTTCAATTTAATTTAATTTTGTCATTACTATATAATTTTACTAGTGCCTTGCAGCTATTTATTTTTTTTTGCTTTGAGACTATATAATTTTGTCTGAAGTGGAGCAATTTAAATTTGTCTGTGGAGTGGGACTATCCAATTGTTATCCTACCCGTTGTGTGTGTGTGTGTGTGTGTGTGTGTGTGTGTGTGTGTGTGTGTGTGTGTGTGTGTGTGTGTGTGTGTGTGTGTGTGTGTGTGTGTGTGTGTTGATGGATATCTTATTGACACGGAATATCGACGTTAATGCAGCTGAACATTACCTCTTAAAATTTTTTCCCGAAATTATTACACACACACACACACACACACACACACACACACACACACACACACACACACACACACACACACACCAGATTCATATTTCAGGGTGTTTAAAATATTCAAGGTGGTATTCGACCACTTCATTTGGGTTCGATAGATTAAGAATGGCGTCCCCGTTACCATGACAACCGCGGTCAGCTGATTCAATGTCAACAAACACTTCGATCGCTCAGAGGATATGGAAGGTATACATTATTTAAAGTTACGGGTAATAGAAGTTAGAGATCTGAGAAGTTATTGATTTAGAAAAGTTAGAGATCTGAGAAGTTATTGATTTAGAAAAGTTAGAGATCTGAGAAGTTATTGTTCTGTGAAGTTTTTCATCTGAGAAGTTATTGATCTAATTCCGTCCTCCCCTCCCCACCTACCCTCATCTCTCCCCTCCTCTTCTCCCCTCTCCTTTCCTCCCTTCTCTTCCCTCCTCTTCCCTAATTTTACCTCCTCTCTTTTTACGTCTTTCCCCTTATACATGTCCTTCCTCTTCCTCCCCTTCCTCCTTCTTCCTCCACCTTCCTCCTTCGTCCTCCCCTTCCTCCTTCTTCTCCTTCTTCTTCCCACACATACAAATTTCATAGTCGCCTTTCTTCCACCTTCCCCAACACCTACCCCCACCTTCTACTTACACCTTCCTAGCACTTTTACCTTCCCCAACACTTCCCCACAACTTCCCCAACACCTACCCCCCACCTTCCCAGCACTTACTTTACCTTCCCCCCAACACTACCCCAACACCACCCCCCACCTTCTAACTACCCCCACCTTCCCCAACACTTACCCCACCTTCCCCAACACCACCCCCACCTTCCCCAACACCTACCCCCCCCACCTTCCCCAACACTTACCCCCCACCTTCCCCAACACCTACCCCCAACACCTACCCCCCACCACCCTACCCCCCAACACCCCCTACCCACCCCATCTCCCTGCTTACCCTACTCACCACCTTTCTTAAAAACCTTTCCTCCTTTCTTAACCTCCCTTTCTCCTTACCCTCTTCCCCCTTTTCTCTCCCTTTCACCCTGACTATCTCCCTCTTCCTACCATTTTCACTCTCTCTCTCTCTCTCTCTCTCTCTCTCTCTCTCTCTCTCTCTTACCTTGCCCTCCCTTTTCACCCTTATCACTCCTCCATACCCTCCGTCATTGGGCACATGCCATGGATAAAGGTAGCGAAAATAGGCCCATAGAAGCGAGGAGGGGGAGGAGGGGGGAGAGAGGGGAGGGAAGGCTCAGAGATTGTTGTTCGTTCACTATTACTGAAGGGAGTCATGCTGGTAGGCCTATACCACCCAACCACCACATAGGCCTTTTGCCATTGGTATGTTTGGCTTGGAAGGGGGAGGGAGAAGAGATGAGCAGGAGGGGATGGAGTAAGAAGGAAGAAAGGTTAGGGAGGGGGTTACTGTTAATGTAAAGACCAATAGCTCCTCCTCTCCTCCTGCTCCTCCTCCCTTCCTTCCCTCCCCCCTCCCTCCTTCCCCCTCCCCTCCCTATAAACACCCATTCAAGATCAACAATTTTCCACATATCGCAGTGAAAATTGGTGTTGTTGAAGGGGGAGTATTATATTTTAGTGCCTAGGCCTAAGGTGATTGGTCAGGAGAGGTACTTGTGTGTGGCAAGTTTTGTGATTGGTTGGTGGTGGTCAGTTAATAATGTGGCTTGCTTGGGGGGAGTGAGAGGTTTCTGGTCATAACAGAGTTGATGATGGTTTAGTGTGGCTTGGGGAGATGATGGTGTTAGTAGTAGTGTGGCAGGGGGTGGTGGTGTTGAAGTAGTGTGGCTTGGGGGGTGATGGTGTTCAGTAGTGTGGCTTGGGGGGTGGTGGTGATGGGTTTAGTCTGGCTTGGATGATGGTGGTTTAATATGGTGATTGTTTTTCTTATTGTAGTTTAGTGAATTATTTATTTATTTATTTATTATTTTTTTTGGTAAACAAGTAAATTGGTCTCCAAGGTATTGCCAGATACATAGGACGACCTTTCACCTTTTTGTCCCCGATTTCTAAGGACTGGAATGAAGGAAGGGAGGTGAGGGGTATTTGGTAACAGTGTCATCTCTGGTTGCCTTCTCTAAATTGGTAACACTAGACTGGGGTTTTTTTTTTTAAGGGCCAAATGTAATCCCAAAATTTATTCCTGGACCTGGAATTTGATATTTAAGGTGCCACTTTGTTTTGGGTGAGGTTAGGTTAAGGGTAGGTTTGGTTTGGTTTGGTTTGGTTTGGTTAGGTTAGGTTAGGTTCCTAGTCCGGGGAATATCACGGGAATCTTCAGGTATTTTGTGACTTTACTAGAATTTCGGGAATTTAAAATGTATATGCTTATTTGCTCTCTCTCTCTCTCTCTCTCTCTCTCTCTCTCTCTCTCTCTCTCTCTCTCTCTCTCTCTCTCTCTCTCTCTCTCTCTCTCTCTATGACTGGCAAGAAAAATAACTCTTTAGTCGTCGGAATAGACAGAAAAAGAGAAAGAAAAATAGTAAACAGAGAGAGAGAAAAAGAGGCAGACTGTCATCACATTCACCCAATAAATATCTCACATGATCCTATTCTGTTCTGGAGTGGTCACAATGGAAGGGGTTGCAGAGGAGCCCCTTGTAAGACCTCTCCACCCATAACTCCTTCACCCACCCTGGCAGGAGGAGCCGGGAGGAGGAGTAGGGAAGGTGTATATGCCCCTTTGCCCCCCCCCCTTTGCCCACCCTTTGCCCACCCACTTCCCCATTCCTTGCCACGAAACTAACTGAAAAGAGCAATAGATTAACCATGGAACCAGATGAATTTGGACAAGGATCCGTACATACCCAAACCCCTCCTCCTCCCCAACCCCCCATGCCCCTAACCCACCCCCACCAACCCACCAACCCACCCACCCACCCACCCACCCATCCAGGTGTTGGTTCAAGCCAAGATTTTCAAACAGCTCGAGCAATAAGTCTTCCTCTCTCTCCCTTCTTTCTTTTCCTTTTTTTCTACTTCCTCTTCTCCCTCTTATACTGCCTCCTGTTCCTCCTTTCTCTTCTCCTCCCTTCACTTCCTCATCTTCTACTTCCTTCCCTTCCTGTCCTCCCTCATCCTCCTATACCCCACCTCCATCCTCCTCTTCCTCCTCATCCTCCCTCTCTCGCTCCTCTTCCCATTCTACTTCCTCCTCTTCCTCCTCATCTTCCCTCTCTTCCTCCTCTCTTCCTAGTGGTGAGGGAAGAGTATTCTTAACGGGTCGACTTAGACTAAACCATTGTATTAACGGGTAAGAAATAGCTTGAGCATTACACAACACTGGGCCCCCTACCTTACCTAGACACGTTCACTCAACACAACACGGAATTAGAAGTAGGTGTATTTATCTACGGGTTGTGTACTTGAGGTTGGTCTCCCGTGTTTGTTGTTATTATTATTATTATTATTATTATTGATGTTATTATCGTTCTTCTTTATTGTATTATTTACGTCTTCCATTTTCCTTTTCTCTCTTTTTTTCTTTCTTTGAGAGGAGAGAGAGAGAGAATACCTGGAAAAGGAGAGGGGGTAACCTTCCTCCATTCAACCTTAGTTCATACCCTCCCACCTTTCCCACAATCACCCCCTTCCACCCACACACTACTAACCTCCTTTCCTTCCATCCTTCCCTCTCCCTCCCTCCCCCTTACACCTATCATCCTAAATCTGTCCCACCTTTCCTAGTATCTCCTTCCCTCTCCCTCCCTTGAAATTCCCCCCTTACTCATACCTCTCCCCTCCCCGTGCGTGCGTGCGTGCGTGCGTATAATACCAGCCTAAGAGTTATGGGGAAAGGAGCCGAGAGTTGCATGTAGCCTCAATGGGTCAAATGTAGAGTGAAATTTTAATGACGGATTGGGAAGGGGTTTAGAGAGAGAGAGAGAGAGAGAGAGAGAGAGAGAGAGAGAGAGAGAGAGAGTATTGAGAGTGAGATAAAGATGGAGAAAGAAATATAGTAGGAGTGATGGATAGGAAGAGACCCCCACCCAGCCCTCCCACCCAACTCCCTAATCCCCAACCCCTGCCCCATCCCTCCCCCGCCCGATTAATCCGATTTGGCGTCCCATTCATCCATCCATCAACTACCCCGCCTTACACCCTTGCAACCTCCCAACCTCCTAGCCCCCCTGATGATTTAACCCCTGAGTACGATGACTTTGCCTCTTTGAGTACGATGACATCCACTAATAGACGATAAATTAACCTCTTGAGTACAATGACTTTACCTCTTGAGTACAATGACTTTACCTCTTGAGTACGATGACTTTACCTCTTGAGTACAATGACTTTACCTCTTGAGTACGACGACTTTACCTCTTGAGTACAATGACTTTACCTCTTGAGTACGATGCCATCTAGCTCAATGGAATATTTTATCATAATGAAAGAGTTAAATTACCATACTCGGGAGGGTTAAATCTTTGTACTCAAGGGGTTAAGTCATCGTACTCAAGGGGTTAAGTCGTCGTATTCAAGGGGATAAGTCGTCGTACTCAAGAGGTAAAGTCATCGTACTCTAGAGATTAATTCATCGTACTCTAGAGATTAATTCATCGTACTCTAGGGGTTAAGTCATCGTACTCTAGGGGTTAAGTCATCGTATTCTGGAGGTTAAGTCATCGTACTCATCCCTAATTATGTAACTTTAGTATCCCATTTTTCTTATTCTCTAAATTATCTGCATTTCTCCCTCTTCTCCTCTCCGTTGTTTTTTTTTGTTTTGTTTTTAGTCTCATTATAACGATACACACACACACCGGCTCCTACTACCACCTGAGATCCCTAGCCCGAGAATTGCTGTTCGACACCACAACCGCATCCAGCCCATACGTGCACGAACTGATCGCTATAAGAACAGCCCAGTCCCAACCATTGTAAAAATTATCAATAACTTGTAATAAACCAGTGTATTCACTCCCAGTAAACACTACTCCTTGCACTGTCACTATGTTGAAATGAACTGTAGTTTGAGCTTTTTCCCCATCTAGTTATTATATGTCTTATTTGTGTCACTTTTATGTTACTTGTATTATTATTTGTAATTCGAAACCCATTCCCCAAATATGTAACTGTATATTTTCAGCCTTCTGGCTGCCAAGCTTCTTTCAATAAACCGTTAATTATTATTATTACACACACAATAATAATATCATCAATAATAATAAATAATATTGAACCCCTGGACATGTACCTTGTGGGCAGTTTGTCATCTCCTTTCTACATGAGAGAGAGAGAGAGAGAGAGAGAGAGAGAGAGAGAGAGAGAGAGAGAGAGAGAGAGAGAGCAAAAATAAATAAATTCCTGCAATCAAATTCTTACTTGTGTTTAGGTTGCCATTTGATGTATCTTTTCTTTTTTTAGTCCTTACCTTTTTTCTCAGTGTGTGTGAAGCAGAGGAGACTCAAGCAGAGCCTATATTGTACCCATTTTCCCGCCTTTTGTATTGGTGGAAAATTTACCTCATAGACGGAGTGACGTGTAAAAATGAGGCGGATCGCGGGGCGGCCTCAAACAAAAGATGAACGCTTAGACGGTGTTGAATTGCACATAATTCACTCCCGCCCGTGTATATTTGTTACGGAGGGAGGGAGTGGTATTCGATCCTGTATATGAATGCTCTAAAATTACTGGATCTATATTTTTTTAATGTAGAATTATCGACGGTTTGACTGTGGTTTCATATCGTTAAATAGAAGCCCCGACAAAAAAATAAAGAAAGAAAATAAGAAAAATGGCGATAAATAAAGAAGAGGAATGGAAGAAGGCTACTGAATCCCCTTAAATGAACGATGAATATAGAATTATAGATGAAATAAAAGTTGGGATAAAGGTTTGGGATCCTTTATAACAGGATCTAAACCAAATGACTGTCTACACCTTGTTTATAGACAGCCATAGAGGATTTTGTTTACATACTGACGTCATCAAACAAAAAGCCAGGAAACAAGAAACACAAGATTGCGAACACGAACGTAAGTAAACGGGAATGATGAAGAGAAGAGGGAACGTGTAAAGGGAAACAGCAGACAAAGACGAGAAGTAATGGAAAATGACCGCGGAAATAATGATAAAGTGAAAAAGAAAATGTGAGAATATTATTTATAAATGAGGGACTCATGTTTTTTGTGTTGTGTACGTGTGTTGTTGTGTTGTGTATTAGTGTTGTGTTGTGTATTAGTGTTGTGTTGTGTACGTGTGCTGTGTTTTTTCTCCCCCGGAAACTACCACCACTGCCACCTCTATCACCACCATTACCACCACCACCTCCATTACCACCACCGCTATTACCATCACAAACAACTACCACCACAACCTCTACTATCACACCACTCACCACCACTACCACCACCACCACCACCACCACCACCACCACCACCACCACCACCACCACCACCTCGTTTCGTTCACCACCGCTATTACCATCACACAAACAACTACCTCACCACAACTCTACTATCACAATTCACCACCACCACCACACCACCACCACCACCACCACCACCTCCATAAACCAACCGCCAACTACCACAAAAACCACAATAATCTGAGAGTCTGGTACCACAGGATCATGATGAGAATCCCACCCTCCTTCTCCCCCTCCCTCCTCCTCCCCATCCCTCCTTCTCCCCTTCTCCCTCCCTCCTTCCCTCCTTCTCCCCCTCTCTCCCTACCTCCTTCTCTATCCTCTCAGTCAATCCTGCTAAGAAAGGATTTACGGGTTCCTTCACAAGTCCTTATCGTGGGAGGATCTCTCTACCTATCAGAGGATGCCGCCGACCGAGAGAGAGAGAGAGAGAGAGAGAGAGAGAGAGAGAGAGAGAGAGAGAGAGAGAGAGAGAGAGAGAGAGAGAGGAAGTACACATTTTACTCTTGGTTTGATACGAAGAAACTGACGAATAGATTTAGAGGCCAGAGGGAGAGTGAGATAAAGAGAGAGAGAGAGGGGGAGAGAACAAAAAAGAGAGAGAGGGAGGGGAAGAAAGAGAGAGAGAGTTGATTTGTTTTTGTTTTGTTTTTTCGTTGCGCAATTAAATTCGTTTTTATTTATTTTTGTGAGACAGTCAGATAAGCAGATGGACAGACAATGAGAGACAGGTAAAGACAGACAGATGGGAAGACAAATAGACAGAGAGAGAGAAAGACAGGCAGATCCAGAAAGACAGAGAGATACACACAGACATACAGACAGACAAAGGCAGACTGATACAGACAGACAAACAGACATAGAGAGATACAAGCAGACAGACAGAGAGAGAGAGAGAGAGAGAAACAGAAAAGAGAGAGAGAGAGAGAGAGAGAGAGAGAGAGAGTGAGAGACAGACAGAGAGAGAGAGAGAGAGAGAAACAGAAAAGAGAGAGAGAGAGAGAGAGAGAGAGAGAGAGAGTGAGTACGTTTTTCTTTTCTTTTTTCAACGCTCAATTTTATTACAATTTTTTTTCAGGAACTTAAAACAGTCACCATTTTTCACCCTTCGTTTGGCGTAAAGTTTATCATTTCTGTGTAGCCTGTCTGTCTGTCTGTCTGTCTGTCTGTCTGTCTGATAATTCTTCTTTTTATTGAATTAATCTTAGTGCCACCCTCATAAACCAATCTTAGTGCCACCCTCATAAACCAATCTTAGTGCCACCCTCATAAACCAATCTTAGTGCCATCCTCATAAACCAATCTTAGTGCCACCCTCATAAACCAATCTTAGTGCCACCCTCATAAACCAATCTTAGTGCCACCCTCATAAACCAATCTTAGTGCCACCCTCATAAACCAATCTTAGTGCCACCCTCATAAACCAATCTCAGCGCTACCCTCATAAACTACAATATTAGTGCCACCTCATAAACCAATCTTAGTGCCACCCTTATAAACCAATCTCAGTGCCACCCTCATGAACCAATCTTAGTGCCACCCTCATAAACCAATCTTAGTGCCACCCTCATAAACCAATCATAGTGCCACCCTCATAAACCAATCTTAGTGCCACCCTCATAAACCAATCATAGTGCCACCCTCATAAACCAATCATAGTGCCACCCTCATAAACCAATCATAGTGCCACTCTTAAGGTATAAGGAGATAAATAAGAGACATTGGCTGAAGAGAGAGATAATGTCTCTAGACCTTCTATAGAGAGACTTGCTGAGATAAGCTACAATAGTCATCTCTCTCAGGTTGTACGTGTGACACTGACAGACAGACAGACAGAGACAGTCAGACAGGTAGATACAGACACACAGAAGGACAGGAAGACAAACAGACAGGCAGATAGATAAGCAGGTAGACAGACAAACACAATGATAGACAGGTAGATAAGCAAACAGACAGGTCGACAGACAGACAAATAGAGAAAGACAGATAAACAAGAAGACAAACTGACAGATACGAAGACAAACAAACTTGCAGGTAGATAGACAGACAGACAGACAGACAGGTAGACAGACAAATAGAGAGAGACATAAACAGGAAGACAAATAGACAGATAGGAAGACAAACAAGCTTGCAGATAGACAGACAGACAGATAGACAGGTAAACAGACAGACAGACAAATAGAGAGAGACATAAACAGGAAGACAAATAGACAGATAGGAAGACAAACAAACATGCAGGTAGATAGCTAGACAGACAGACAAACAAACAGACAGACAGACAGACAAATAGACAGACATGAAGACAAACAAACATGCAGGTAGATAGACAGACAAACAGACAGACAGACAGACAGACAGACAGGTAGGTAGGCAATGGAGGTGAGCCGGACGCTACCCTAAAGAACCATCATCTCAAGAGGCGACTCAGGTGGACAGCGACTTATCGTGTCTTCATCTTATTAGGTTAAGAATTTTAGGGATTCTTTTTTTTTTTACCCTTTTTTTCGTTGTGTGTGTGTGTGTGTGTGTGTGTGTGTGTGTGTGTGTGTTTTGAAGATGATTATTCTGCTTATTTGTTTGGTTTGGTTTGTTTTAGTTTGTTTTAGTTTGGTTTGGTTTGGTTTGGTTTGGTTTGGTTTGGTTTGTTTTAGTTTGGTTTGGTTTGGTTTGGTTGGTATCTTGGTTTGGTTTGGTTTGGTTAGGTTTCGGTTGGTTAGATTAGGTTAGGTAAAACTATTTTCGTTCCCCTCTTCCTGTCCATTGTTAAGTCAACCACTACAATACGACCCTGATATAATTTTCCTCATGTACTGATTATACTTTGTTGCAGAAGAAGTCCTTGATGTTTACTGGAGTAGGAGGTCAAGAGGTGAATGGGAGGTGGAAGAGGGGGAAAAAATAGGTGTTGAGGGGGAGATGGAAAAGGAAGAAGAAGAAGGGAAACGAAGAAATGAAGGAGAGGAAGAAGTGAAGGGGGAGAAAGGAGAGGAGGACAAGATGGGAAGAACTGATTATTAATAAAAAAAAGGAGGGGGAAAAGAGGAAGAAGGTGTGGAGGAATGAGAAGGAGGGAGAGGAAGAAGAAGGATAGATAGTAAGAAGAGATAGGGGAGGAGGAGGAGGACGAGGACGAGATGGGAAGAAGTGGTGATAAAGAAGAAAAGAAAAAAGGAAGGGGGGAGTGAAGAAGAAGAATGAGTGAAGGAGAAGGAATAAGGGAATCGAACTATTGCCCTCCAGGTGGTTGTGTGGGTTCCCTACTCACTGGTCCCAGGTTTTTCTTCTGTTTGGCTCTCCCCGGGTGGTCTGTTCCTCCACCCACACCACCCACCCACCCACCCACCCAACCACCCACCCACCACTCATCTTTCACCCACCACACCAATCTTCACCCACCCACCCACCCACCCACCCACATACACCTATCCACTCACCATATGCATCTCCCAACACACACACACACACATACATACCCACAAGCGTCCAGACACTCCTTGCAGACCAATATCTCCATCAATCCTCTCCATCAATCCTCCTTCCATCAATCCTCCTCTCCATCAAATCATCGTACTTAACTACTAAACATTCAAGTATTCAACACTATACAGCGTAGAGGGGGCGTACCGCAGTGGTGATGTGGTGCTCTCTGCCCCTAAGATACCCATCATGATGTATATGATCCTCCCTCCTCCTCCTCTTTTCTTTTCTCTCCTCCCTCCCTCCCTCCTCCTCCTCCCTCCTCCTCCCTCCCTCCCTCCCTCCCTCCCTCCCTTCTTGTTGTTCTCCCCATAACCTTCCCACATTACCTTTCTTCTTCTTTATATAACTGACCCCTCCTCCCTCCCTCCTCCTCTTCCCCTCTTCCCCTCTCCCTTCCTCCCTCCCTTCCCCTCCCTCCCCTTCTTTCCCTCCGGCCCAGCTGCTCTACATTTGATAGGCCTGATATCGTTGTTCTGGGCAGCGCATCAAAGGGTCATCTCACTCACAACCATTTCGAGTTTCTTTTTTTTTTAGTTTCTTTTTTCTTCTTCCTTAAAGCCTATGCTGTCTGGCCGCAGTGTATTGTGGGGAACCGTCCAAGAGGCGGGGCCTTTCTTTCTTTCTGTTCTTTCTTTCTTTCTTTCTTTCTGTTCTTTCTTTCTTTCTATTTTATTTTTTTACGAAACTTTTAAGAGAATTTTTTTTTTAGAAGTTTATTGTCGGGGTTTTGTTATTGTTGATGTTTCTTCTTCTTCTTCTTCTTCTTCTTAATCATTACATCACTTGCAGATAACCTAAGTTAACCTAACCTAACCTAACCTAACCTAACCTTGTTAAAATTGTATTACTGTTTACTGTTGTTGTATACCTGCAGCGTCTAGGTATACATTGGAAATTGTATACTTCCACAGTCTACGTATACCTGTGTTGTCTATACATAAAGTTGAACTGTATACCTCTATGCCTGTATTATATATATACATAACAAACCAATTATAAACTTGTATGGTGATTTAACATTATTATTATTATTATTATTATTATTGTTATTATTATTATTATTATTATTATTATTATTATTGTTATTATTATTATTATTATTATTATTATTGTTATTATTATTATTATTATTATTATTATTGTTATTATTATTATTATTATTATTATTATTATTATTATTATTATTATTATTATTTATGTATTTGCTAAGGTTGCATTTTTTATCAATGAACCTGTCTGTATGTCTGTTTATTCATCCGTCTGTTCATCTCGACATTACAGTTTATGGCTGGATAAGGTTAGTGAAGTTCGTCAGTCTGTGTGTGATGCTATAGGCGCCGCTGGTGTAGTGGTATCATGGAAGATTCCCATTCTTTCGACCCGGGTTCGATTCCCGGGCGGCGCATTGTGTTTTTGTTTTGTTTTACGGTTTTTTTTTTATTCGAATGACAGGTTAAGTTCAGTAGTCAGTGTACTTATACTGTATACACGTTGACCTTGATGGGACGTTTTGGAGCTGTGGCTATAACACACAGACTCACAGACAGACACAGACAGACTCACAGACAGACTCACAGACAGACACAGACAGACTCACAGACAGACACAGACAGACTCACAGACAGACAGACTTTCGGATAAACAAGTCCTTTTATTATTATAGTTTTCTTTTTTATCTTTTATATTATTATTCGTCCTTTTTACTTCTTCCTCTTCTCTTTTATGTCTCTCTTTGTTATCTTTTCCCCCCTTTCTCCTCCTCCTCTTCCTCCTCCTCCTACTTCTATCTTTTTTCTCTCTCTTCCGCTTCTTATATTTTTATTGTTTATGCTTTCTCCTCCCTCCTCTCTTTCTCCCTCCCTCCCTCTTTCTTCTCTTTCTCTCTTTTCCTCCACCAGTTTTTTTCTTTTTCTTTCTTCCCTTGAGAAGCCTCCCTCCTCCTCCTCCTCCTCCTCCTCCTCCTCCCTCCCCACGCGGCAAATCCTTTAATGCATTGAGCCTACAACCCCTCCAAGGTGAGCTGAGTTGGGGAGGGCAGAGGGAGGGAAGAGGTTGTAGGAGGAGGGAGGGAGGAGGAGGTTGTAGGAGGGAGAGGGTGGGAAGGAGGTTGTAGGAGGGAGGGAGGAGGAAGGAGGTTGTAGGGAGGAGAGAAGGGGTTGTAGGGAGGGGATGTAGGGAGGAGAGGGAGGGAGGAAGGAGGTTGTGTGGAGTGAGGAGGGAGGGAGTGAAGGAGGTTGTGGAGAGAGAAGGGGGGCCAGGAGGAGAGGGAGGGTGGAAGGAGGTAGGAGGAGAGGAAGGGGTTGTAGGAGGAGAGGGAGGAGAAGGGAGGAGATGTTAGGAGGAGAGAGAGAGAGAGAGAGAGAGAGAGAGAGAGAGAGAGGTAGGTAACACCATCATCACTGTTCATATTATATACAAGGCGCCGCTGGTGTAGTGGTATCATGGAAGATTCCCATTCTTTCGACCCGGGTTCGATTCCCGGGCGGCGCATTGTGTTTTTGGGTGGGGGGGCAGGGGGGAATCAGGGACATTATAAACCATACTAAAACTACTTTATTTTTATACCATCAACCAATTACAATGTGTTTTTTCCCCTCTCGTGTTAATAATTGGTTGGATATTTGAGTTAATTTTATTTATGTCAGGATTCATTTGTATTGTATTGAGTCCTAAGTTGAAATGTTAATATTTTGGGTGGAATGATAATGTTTGTTAATGAAGCGTAGTGGTGGTGATCGTGGTAGGTGTTGGTGGTGGTGGCGTTGGTGGTGGTGGTGGTGGTGGTGGCGTTGTTGGTGGTGGTGTTGTTGGTGGTGGTGGTGGTGGTAGTGTTGTGTTGTATGACCTAACATGTATAACCTAACACCTGCGTATGTCCTGACACCTGCCGGAGAAATTACACGTGCGCATCAGTGATAGGTGTGTAATTGGGGTCAAGGCGTAGATATGATTCTGGCGTTAATGTTCGACACGAGATACGCAAGATACGCCAGGTTGTTATGTATATACGCATTCAATTTGGGGGTCATGTGAAGATTCGGATGGATTACCTTACCTAACTTCCCCAAACTTACGCTAACCTAATCTAACCAAACCTAACGCACAGTACACCAACGCGACCTAACCTAAACTAACCCAACCGTAAACTTACTTAATCTCACTTAACCATAACGTAACTTGGTTTAGCTTAACCTAACCAAATCTAACAGCCTAACCAACCCAACCCAACCCAACCCCACAAAAACCTAACCTAACCTAATCACAAGCACTCTCCAAAAACAAGTCTGGCCTTGATGTCGCGCTACTAGATCTCCCACTAGCAGATGGTGCGTGTAAATCTGGCCCACATTACCTGTGCGTGTGTGGGTGTACAGGTATAGTGGCAGATGGTTAGTGTAAGGGAGGAGGGGTGAGGGGTAGCAGCTGGGGAGTGTGGCAAGTGGCCGCGGGGTACACACGTGCTCCTCACCACCTAGCAATTGTAGTTAGGTAGATAAGAAGGGGGAGGGGGGGGAGGAGGGCAGATGAAAGGAGGGAGGTTGAGTAGGAGGGGAGAAGGGAGAGTAGAAGAGTGAGAGGGGGGAGGGAAGGAAGAAGGGAGGGAGATGTAGTTTAGGGAGAGAGGAGGAGAGTAGGAGGAGAAGGGAGAGTAGAAGAGTGAGAGGGGGGAGGGAAGGAAGAAGGGAGGGAGATGTAGTTTAGGGAGAGAGGAGGAGAGGGAGGGAAGAAGTAAGGGAGGTGTAGTTGAAGGAATAGTGAGAGGTTCAGTAAGAGGGAGAAAGAGGAGGGAGGGAGGGAGGGTGAAGGAGGTAAGTAGGGTAAATACGTAGGTAGCCAAGTAGGTAGGTAGATAAATATAGTGTGTTGAAACTGAGGCCGAGGTTCAATTTGTTGATATGTAGATAGGTAAGTAGGCTGATAAATGGGTAGGTAGAACGGTAGGTAAGTAACCAGGTAGGTAGTAA
This sequence comes from Homarus americanus, assembly GCF_018991925.1. Taxonomy (NCBI): domain Eukaryota; kingdom Metazoa; phylum Arthropoda; class Malacostraca; order Decapoda; family Nephropidae; genus Homarus; species Homarus americanus. The sequence goes on along the minus strand of NW_024715832.1, from coordinate 351,868 downwards.
GGTAGATTATGTTTTGTTTTGATACTCTGGTTCATGTTTAGGTTAGGTTAGGTTAGGTTAGGTTAGGTTAGGTTAGGTTAGGTTAGGTTAGGTTAGGTTAGGTTAGGGTACCATTAGTATATTTCAGTTATCAAGTGACATAAACTAGGTACCTAATCTTCAGGTAGACATAGAAGACAATGCCTGTTATTGTTTACTATTACACCATCTGTCTACAGAGAGGGTTACCACATGACGTCAGAGGGTAAACAGAACAGAGGGACTCTTAAAAGATAATACCAGCGCTTGAGGGTCTTTAAATTAAATTCTTAAAGGTTATATTGGTGTTGAGAATCTCCCTTAAGTGGTGATTTAAGGGTGGGTATAATTTATCTCCCTTAATCTATGATAAATACGTGTTTAGTGGGTTTTTTTTATCTCCCTGACAAAATGGATGATAATGGTTAAATTAAATTCCATAACCAAATCTAACCAAATCTAACCTAACCTAACCTAACCTAGCCTAACCTAACCTAACCAAACAGACAATTATAGTACGTAAATTTGAATATTGTTTGAAGTCCATTTAGCAATACCCAAGAACCAGGTTCGATTCCCAATTGGTGCACTGTGAGATTTATTTTATTTACTGTATTGGTTTAGGCCGAAGTAAGTTTTGATTTGTAGAGTTCAGGTGTGTTATATTGGGTACGGCTGTGTGTGTGTGTGTGTGTGTGTGTGTGTGTGTGTGTGTGTGTGTGTGTGTGTGTGTGTGTGTGTGTGTCTGTATATATGTGTGTGTGTTTGTACTTTATGACTTGTATGTGTGAGTGTATGTATGTATGTATGTATGTATGCATGTATGTATGTATGTATGTATGTATGTATGTATGTATGTGCACAAATATAAATGCGTATGTACACATGTTTCTGTTTCCTGAAATACGCTTAAAATGGTCGCTAGTCTTGTGTAAAAAAAAATATAAATAGTTCTTTATGCAAATGCGTGTAATCATGTACCTAAGCATGTCAAAACGCTGATGTATTTACGCAAATGAGTATGAACATATAATAAACATTTATAAGTACGTTAATATTCCTCATAAATGCGTATATGAACAAATGTAGTAGGTAAGTGCGTCTAACCATTTACCCTATACGCATGTCACGACACCAATATTAACAACTAAAGCGTATATAAACGTGTCTATGTTTATACAAATGCGTAAAAACATATACTTACGCATACTAACCACTACTGTTTATGTTGAAAACGTATAGACACTCAATGTTTACGCAAAGTCGTATAAACATACAACTAAACACGTCATATCACAAATGTTTACTGTCATACATACATACATACATACATACATACATACATACATACATACATTCATACCTGTATACATATAAATACGCATATTATTCACCAAAATATATGCCACAAAGCTAATTATATTTACAATCAATATACATAATACACTCTCATACACACAACGCAGCTGTCATGTTAGTGTATGTGTTTATATGTATCTATACATCTCAAAACCCGTGAGTGGCATACATAAGTGCGTGTACTCACTTCGCTACGCATCTTAACCACCTTTAATACCTGTGTAAGGAGAGCCAGATGGTACGGGTAGCGAGATGAGAGGATGCGACCAGCCCTGACAGGTGGTGTTGGTGATGCTGTGCTTACCGTCTGTCTGGCCCACCTTACTATCCCCTAACCACCAGCTGTTGAAGATCACTAGCCAGACGGACGGGTTTAGAGAGTGGATGTTGTGAGCTAGTGTTGTTGTTATTTGGGTTTTGTTGTTATTTGGGTTTTGTTGTTATTGTTTTGGTTGTGTTATTGTTTTGGTTTTAGTGTTATTGTTTTGATTGTATTGTTATTGTTTGGGTTTTGTTGTTGTTTTGGTTTTGTTATTGTTGTTGTTTTGGTTTTGTTATTGTTTTGGTTTTGTTATTTTGGTTTTGTTATTGTTATTTTTTTGGTTTTATTGTTGTTGTTATTGTTTTGGTTTTGTTATTGTTATTTTTGTCATTGTTATTGTTTTGGTTTTATTGTTGTTGTTTTGGGTTTGTTACTGTTATTGTTTTGGTTTTGTTATTGTTATTGTTTTGGTTTTATTATTATTATTATTATTATTATTATTATTATTATTATTATTATTATTATTATTATTATTATTATTAGTATTATTATTATTATTATTATTATTATTATTATTATTATTATTACCCTAAACTGGAGAACGACTTCCCAGAAAAACAACCAAACAGACCCATTCACCTCTGAACTACCATTAACAGCAGAGCTAACGATCACAAGATAACAATAAACATTCTTAATTATACTTTTAAGACCCAAATACTCTCACAGAACGAGATTCTCCCAAACTCCAATTACGAGAGAGAGAGAGAGAGAGAGAGAGAGAGAGAGAGAGAGATAAAATTGACATAAAAGTCATAAGAGAGAGAATTCCGGACCCAATTTCAGTCGCGGCTCCAAATTGGTGACGCCGCTCTCCGCTTCAGTAGACAGTCAGACCTTAGGCAACGTGTTTTTGTCGGACCTGCTGTCGACCGCATACGATACAACGAAAAGCTACCCGTCTACTGTCTGTTCCTGCTTCCTTCAGTGGCCATTAGACTGTGTGATGTTTGGGTGTTTTTATTGTTATTATTTTTCAGCTTTAATGAATTCTCAGTCAAGTTTTTTTTTTTTCTTAAGATCTTTGTTTACAGATGTGTGTGTGTGTGTGTGTGTGTGTGTGTGTGTGTGTGTGTGTGTGTGTGTGTGTGTGTGTGTGTGTCCTCTGCTATTTTCTCTTTCACTGTATCTTTATTTATCTCTCTAAAAAATGGCATCTGTGGAGAGACAGACAGACAGACAGACAGACACAGACAGACAGACAGACAGACCTGACAACACACAGGGGCCACTGACCCACGCTTACATATTTCTGGAATTTTTCAAAGAATTCACAAATTGGTCAATAGAGCAACATAGGGGAAACGGCCGGGCCAAGATGACCTCAAGATTGATTAGACAGGTGTGACGAAACAAACCTTGGGAGGGTGTCTTTGAGGAGGGAGGGAGGGCGGGAGGTCTGAAGGAGGGAGGGAGGTGGAGGTCTGGGAAGGTGTCTTTGAGGAGGGAGGGAGGGGGAGTCTGAAGGGAGGAGGGAGGAGGTGGAGAGGAGTCTGAAGGAGGGAGGAGGTGGGAGAAGGAGGAGGGAGGTCTGAAGGAGAGAGGGGTAAGTCCTGAAGAGAGGAAGGAGGGTGGAAGTCCTGGAGGAGGGAGGGTGGGAGTCCTGAAGGAGGTGGAGCCTGACGATGGGAGTCTTGAAGGAGGAAGGAATCCTTATGGAGGGCAGGAGTTTTTGCAGGGAGGAGGTAGTACTGGAGGAGGGGCAGGTGGTGGGCACGTGCCAGGTGAGGGAAGCTACCTGGTGGTGGAGGAAGTGATAAACAACTTTATTAATCGTAAACGTTAACGGTATCACCTGTACAGTAGATTACACCCAAACCCAACCCTAACCCTAACCTACCCTAACCCACCTAACCTAACCCTAACCTAACCTACACCACCCTAACTAACCCTACCCTCTAACCCAACCCTTAAAATTAGATTATCGTTGGGAATGGTTTGATCTTAAGTGAAATAAGATGGGGAGCTAATCTCTCTCTCTCTCTCTCTCTCTCTCTCTCTCTCTCTCTCTCTCTATCGTAATCGTTGACCTCTTGCCTCACCCTCCAACCCCCGGCCCTTGATAGTGATGGATCCAAGTATCTCAGATAGGACGGAAGGGGAGGGGGAGGGAAGGAGGAGGGAAGAGGGTGGAGGAAGTACTTATATGGCAACAGGTATAAATATATTTTTCTTTCAACTCCTCCTCCCCCCTTCCCCCTCCCCGGAGACTGTGATATATATTTATCTTATAATTGTGGTCGGGTGAAATTTTTTTAATACATCTGGTCTCGTGAAATATATCTCGTCAAGCATCCTTACCCAACCATCCTTATCCTCCAACCATCCTTATCCTATCCAACCATCCTTTACCTCCTTAACCCAACCATCCTTACCTATCCTCCATCCTTATCCCTATCCTCCAACCATCCTTATCCTATCCTCCAACCATCCTTACCCTATCCTCCAACCATCCTTATCCTATCCTCCAACCATCCTTATCCTATCCTCCAACCATCCTTATCCTATCCTCCAACCATCCTTATCCTATCCTCCAACCATCCTTATCCTATCCTCCAACCATCCTTATCCTATCCTCCAACCATCCTTATCCTATCCTCCAACCATCCTTACTCACGTGGGTACCTTACTCTTACCTAAATCTGCTCACCTGATGGCAGTCTTACCTTGGGATTTACCTGTAATTTCCTGGCGCTCGGAAATAACATACAGGTAAACAGGTGTGCATGTGTGTGTGTGTGTGTGTGTGTGTGTGTGTGTGTGTCAAGTGTACAGTAGATTTCTGGGTACTGGTAAGTGTTGTTGGAAGATGGTGGTTGTTGTTGATGGTGATGGTGGTTGTTGATGTTGGTGGTGATTGGTGGAGATTGTTGGTGGTAATTACTGTTGTTGTTGGTGGTGGTGATGGTTGGTTGTGGTGATGGTTGGTAGTGGAGGTGGTGGTGTTGATGGCTAGTGGTGGTTGCTGGTGATGGTGGTTGGTGGTGGTTGTGGTTGGTGGTGGTGGTGGCAGACAACCTTGCAATGTTGAATATAATGACCTCCAACAGGAAAATTGCACAAGAACAGTTTCACGTGCACAAGAAAAACAAAACAAGTAGACTGTGGAAGGTTGATTGTAGACTGAGGGAGGTTAGGCTGTAGACTGAGGGAGGTAGAGAGTAGACTGAAGAAGATTTGACTATAAACTGAGAGAAATTAGACTGTAGATTGAGGAAGGTTAGACTGTAGACTGAAGAAGATTTGACTGTAAGGTGAGAGAAATTAGACTGTAGACTGAGGAAGGTTAAATTGTAGACTGAAGAAGGTAGAGTGTAGACTGAGGAAGGTTAGACTGTAGACTGAGGGAGATTAATTAGACTGTAGACTGAGGAAGATTATTAGACTGTAAATTGAGGGAGGTTAGACTGTAAACTGAGGAAGGTTAGACTGTAAACTAAGGGAGGTTAGGTTAGGTTAGGTTAGGTTAGGTTAGGTTAGGTTAGGTTAGGTTTAATTAAGGTAGTGAGGCTGAGTAATGGTAAATATCTCTGTTGACTTTTTAATTTCCAGTTTCTATTTATATCTGACACACACACAGCCCCACCATCTCCCCTACACACACACACACACACAGAGGCAGCACACGCCACCCCCTCCATCAACTCCCCCTTCCACTCCCCTTCCACCCCCACCACCAATCACGACTCACCACCATAACATCCGGGGTTAGCCAGTCAGATGGCCAGCTCACGCCTTACCAAAACAAAGCTGCGGACAGCCATTTGGGGGCCAGCAAATTCCCCCCTTCCTCTTCCCTCTCCATCCTACACCCCTCCCGCCTCACCATCAGCGAGAGGACAATCACATCCCGCACCTAAGATTAAAGGTCATAATCCTACCTTGAATGGCTGGAGAAATCACCCATGAAGGTCTCCCTGTGTACTTTTTTTTTTGTAACACCTTAAGGCATCAGTGTCGTCATTTTCAAGATGAAGAAGGACGACATCTGGTGAACGGGAGACAAATTATTTCTTGCGGGGTGAGATGCAGTTGCCAAGTCGTCGCGTTATATTTTGTGGGGTCGAGTCAGATGATGATTGACCACCCTAATACTGATGTTACCTGGGAGATTAGGTTAGGTTATGGTTAGGTTATGTTATGGTTACGTTATGTTATGGTTACGTTATGTTATGGTTAGGTTATGGTTAGGTTATGTTATGGTTAGGTTATGTTATGGTTAGGTTATGTTATGGTTAGGTTATGTTATGGTTAGGTTATGTTATGGTTAGGTTATGTTATGGTTAGGTTATGTTATGGTTACGTTATGGTTAGGTTATGGTTAGGTTATGTTATGGTTAGGTTATGTTATGGTTAGGTTATGTTATGGTTAGGTTATGTTATGGTTAGGTTATGTTATGGTTAGGTTCATGTTATGGTTAGGTTATGTTATGGTTAGGTTATGGTTAGGTTATGTTATGGTTAGGTTATGTTATGGTTAGGTTATGTTATGGTTAGGTTATGTTATGGTTAGGTTCATGTTATGGTTAGGTTCATGTTATGGTTAGGTTATGTTATGGTTAGGTTATGTTATGGTTAGGTTATGGTTAGGTTATGTTATGGTTAGGTTATGTTATGGTTAGTTATGTTATGGTTAGGTTATGTTATGGGGTTATGTTATGGTTAGGTTCATGTTATGTTAGTTATGTTATGTTAGGGTTGTGTTATGGTTAGGTTATGGTTAGGTTGAAGTTATGGTTAGGTTATGGTTAGGTTGTGTTATGGTTAGGTTATGTTATGGTTAGGTCTTATGTTATGGTTAGGTTATGCTTATGGTTAGGTTAGGTTAGTATTTGGGGGGAATAAATCAGTGTTCTCTTTCTGAGACTAAATTGGGGTAGCAACTGTTAAAATAGGATTAACACACACACACACACACACACATGCACACACACACACACACACACACACACACACACACACACACACACAATAATAATCTCTACCAGAGACTGACTCAGTAACTGTCAGTGTCGGTTCCAAAAGCATCCTAGCTAATTTAGAGTCACATAACTAACTTTCCGCCAGTTGGTTCTTTGACGTGTGGTGATAACGGAGTCGAGATGAGAAAGTAAGAGCGTCGTAAAGAGAAATTAAGTGTTCTAGATTCTTTCATATTTCTATTGTCCATTATGGTGGAGAGAGAGGAGAGAGAGAGAGAGAGGTGGAGAGAGAGATTTGCAGAGAGAGAGAAGTCGTGAGAGAGACTGTGAGAGAGAGAGAGAGAGAGAGAGAGAGAGAGAGAGAGAGAGAGAGAGAGAGAGAGAGAGGTGGAGAGAGAGAGAGAGATAAAGAGAGACAGAGAAAGTGAGAGAGAGAGATAGTTTTAAGGGTCTATTAGTGTAGGACTAAGAGATTTCTGTTGCATACCTAACCTAACCTAACCCAATCCTGCAATTCACACACATTTATGCACCTGGAAAATCAACTTCAATCACTCTTAATATATTTTTTTCATTACAATTAGCACAATATTTACACAAGAGTAGGTATCTGTGTGTGTGTGTGTGTGTGTGTGTGTGTGTGTGTTTTGATGGTAAAAGAGATGTTTGGTATAGAAGGGAGGAGGATCTCTCTCTCTCTCTCTCTCTCTCTCTCTCTCTGACACACACACACACACACACACCACCTCCCAACCCACCTTCGTCTGGCTCGTGCCTAAGACAAACCCCCTAATTTTCCATCAATCTTCGCCCTCTTCCCACAAACCATCGTCCAGGATTCACCTTAATAAAACCCGTCCAGTATCCCATCTTACCTGAGCGAAAGACGATGCTTGTGGTGAACGATTGTCTCTGGGAGTACCTTGAAGGAGAGAGGGGGAGGGGTGGTGGGGGGTTTGGTGGTGGAGGGGGAGGAGGATGGAGGGGGAAGGGGTAGGGTAGTTCCTCCTGGTCTTTAAGATGTGGTCCAGACTGAGTACCGCAAGACGAAGATAGGTTCAATCACATTGGTCTGTCAGTCCTCCTGTCTGTGTGCCTGTCTTGGTCTTCTCCTCCTCCTCCTCCTCCTCCTCCTTCCTCCTCCTCCTCCTCCTCCTCCCGGCCAGCCTGCCAGATCTCGATCACTCACCTCATCCTCGAAGGGACATCCTACAAGGAGGAGGAGGGGAGGGGATGGTGGGGGGTAAGCCTGGATATCGCCGTGAATTTGGGGAGGGAGGGGGAAGAAAAGGATAGTGGTGGGGGAAGTGAGAGGAGTTTGGGAAACGATTTCAAAGGTTCACATGTTGAAATTCCTCCTCCCTCCCTCTACACCTCCTCCTTCCTCCACTTCCTCCCTCCTGGAAGTGCAAAGGAGAGCAACTGAAACCGTCTCATCAGCAAAGTGGCATATAGATGAGGTGAGGAAGAGGGGGGAGATGAGGAAGAGGGGGGAGGGAGGAGGGTTGGTGGGAGGGAGGGGTGGTCAGTGGAGAAATGGCGTCAAAATTACACCAATACTCCATCTAGGGTCTTCCTCAGCATCCTTCAGTTAATAGATGGAGATGGAAAGGGGGATAGAGGGAGGGAGAGAAGGAAGGAGGGGAGTAAAAGGAGAGGAGATAGATTTTTAACATAAGTATTTAAACTTTCCGGAAGCCTTGGGCGGTGTGTGAAGTATTATAAACGATGGCTTCAAGAGCAGAGGGGAGGAAGGAAGAAGAGGAGGTACAGGAAGAGAAGGGGAGTAGGAGATATTGATGGTTCAGTGGGAAACCGAAGTCAGGGGTTGGTGCGAGGTTCGAGACGCGACAGGAGTGAACTTGAGCCAGCAGCTGCCTGAGTCCTTCCCTGGCCTTTGTCCCGAACCCCCAGCTACCACCTGGCCTCCCGCACCCCAACATAACCGAACACACTACCTCTAGGAAAAGGAGGAAGGGGGAGAATGTGATGAAGAATGAGGAGGAGAAGATGGTGGTGGTGGTGAAGTAGGAAGTGGTGTGGAAGGAAAAGAAAAGGGGAGATAGAGGAGGAGAAGGAGGAGAAGGTGCTAGTGGAGGAAGGAGGAGGTGCAGGTGGTGGAGGAGAGGAAGGAGAAGAAAGGGGGAGATAGTAGAGCAGGAGGAGGTAGGAGGAGGTGCTAGTGAATGAAGGAGGAAGAGAAGGAAGAGAAATTGTGAAGGAGAAGGAAGGGGAGGTTGGAGCGAGTAGTGGAGGAGAAAGAGAATAAGGAAGTGGTGAAGGAGGTGGAAGGATATAGTGGAGAAGAAAGGGGTAATAAAGAAGAAAAAGAAGAAGAATCTGCAATAAATAAGAAGACCACAAGGCAAAAGAAGTGAGAAAAAAGAGAGGAAGACAATGAGGAAGCAGAGATATAAGAATTTATTTTTTGTTTTTAGTTTAACAAATTTATTGACAAAGCTTGTAGTACAGTTTGGCTATTCTGAGTAATTCAGTCAGGTCTTGACACTGAGGGTGGTATCACTTCTCACTGCCACGCAGGACAGAGGTTCATACACAAAGAAACACATCATATTTATTAGCAGTATATATAGGTCAGAGTCATGTGGGTGATGTCACTGTTCACTGCCATGCAGGACAGAGGTTCATACACAAAGAAATACATCGTATTTATTAGCAGTATATATAGGTCAGAGTCATGTGGGTGATGTCACTGTTCACTGCCATGCAAGAGAGTGGTTCATTTA